>NW_022196909.1:71547370-71584594 GCF_008632895.1 Mastomys coucha | reverse complement strand
TGGTGATGATGATGATGGTGGTGGTGATGATGATGATGGTGGTGGTGGTGGTGGTGATGATGGTGGTGGTGGTGATGGTGGTAGTGGTAAGCAGAAGCAAAGGTTGCCATCAGCATAGCTGGAGGTTAAACCCTGGGGCTAAACACAGGGTTTCTTCACTTGCTTTTATTGTTCACAGTCAAATGATCTCTCACTTTGGGGGAAGCTGGGAAATCTCAGCTGAGAAAGTGGGAGTGGCTACTGGAGCCCAGTGCTTGTACTTACCAGTGTCTTGTGGGAGTTAGATGCTCCATGCTGCCTGGGGCCTTTGCATGGCTATGTACCCCCACTTCCAGGCTCTCTCTCCATTCTTTAAGTCTTTTCTTCAACAGTCCCTCCCTGTGAAGTATGACCACACTGTTTAAAGTCTCAGCCCCCTCCCCTGTCCCTTCCTGCTACTAGTGAGTGGAAAATGGGGTGGGGTGGGACTATTCATTTCCTGTTGAATCTCTGCTGTCTCTCCTTCTGCCCAGCCATCTTCTCCCTTCCTTCCCTTCCACCCTGAGAACTGACAATGCCTTATCCCTGTTTATGCCTCTTGGAAGCAAAGCTCTGAGGACAACCCTGGAGGCCCCGGGAGGCACTCCAAGCTAAGGTGTCCCCCTCCCACTCCCTGACCCATGGCAGTTGGCACATTGAATCACCACCCAGTAAGATGAATTTCCCACTTCAAAACAGAGCCTCAGCCTTGGGGAGTCACTCTGAAACAGGGCATGTAGCCCAGGCTGCCTTGGAAGCCCTTGTGTAGCCGAGGATGACCTCCTGATGGGACTTCCGGGGTGCCAGCTTCTGGTATGTGGTACGGAGCTCAGGCTTTGTGTCTGTCCCTGTGGCTAAGGGCTCCACCCACGAACCCGCATCCCCAGCTTGTTTTTTGTGTGAGACAAGCTCTTGCCTTGTAGCCCAGGCTGACTTCAAATCAATATCCTCCTGCCTCAGCCTCCCTGGTGGTGATGACAGGCATGTCTCCAATTCACCTGCGTCAGTTCTTTTCTTCTTTGGACATTAATATTCTCCTGAGAAATAGAGTTCCTTGCTTTACTGAAGGTCACCCCAATGTCCCACTCCACCCAGCCCCCGCAGAGTCCACACTCCACACCTCCTCCATCTTCCCCCACCACTGG
Source organism: Mastomys coucha (assembly GCF_008632895.1). Taxonomy (NCBI): domain Eukaryota; kingdom Metazoa; phylum Chordata; class Mammalia; order Rodentia; family Muridae; genus Mastomys; species Mastomys coucha. Next base: position 71,583,431 of record NW_022196909.1, on the reverse strand, counting down.
GCCTCCCTGTGCCAGGATTCTGTTTAGTTTAATAATCTTCTGAAAGTTTAATTGTTCTTTTATTCATCCGTGACCTTTCTCTCTCATCTGGAGATGTATTTATGGCTAATCTACAAACTTCAAGAACCAGATCTATTTGCAAAACCAATTACCTGCATATGCAAATGAGCCTTTTGCTGTCCAGGTCTCTGGGCCAACTGGTGGGGGCGGTGGTGGGGAGGGGCTCTGACCTGGGGTTCCTGGAGTTAATGAGAATCCTCAGGATCATCAAGGCCCCAGGGCACTCTCCTCCCTAACAGGCCTCCTCAAGTGATGGGCAAGAAAGCTGTTCCCTATCTCACTGATGCATCCATTCATTTGTTCATTCATTCAACCGTTCTACATTCTGTGTACCAATGCACTGCTGTCCATTATGGTAGCATGGATGGGAAGAACAGGTTGGAAGGGAGAAAGCTCCCATTTGGGATGGAAAAGACAAGAAGAAGAGCCAGGGATTCTGAAACAGAAAAGGTTGAAGCAAGAGGATGGGCTAGAGCCCCACCTAGAATCCCCCAGTGAAGGGATGGGGATGTGTCTCTGTGGTGACCTTTGGCCCAGCAGGAATGAGACCCTGCCTCAGGGCCTTTGCACTTGATGTGTCTTTTGTCTGGAATATTCTTCCCAGAGATCTGGGCCAGGCTGTGGCTTCCTACCACGATGGCTCATCAACTTTTGCTGCCGCAGTTGATGAGTCTGTCTGCAGGAGGCTGGAACTAGCTGAGATCTTGACTTAGTCATGTAGGCCAAATGTCACCATTTCGCAAGTGAGAACATCCAGATGGCCACTGGGGCTTGTGACCTGGCCAGGGAACCCTGGGTAAATGGGCAGGGTGGGGTTTGAAGCCAGCTACTGCAGGCCACTGCTTCAGGAATTCATAAGGGCTCTGAGGTGAGGAGGTCACTCCTGGGTCTTGGGCTGGAAGTAAAGACCCCCCTCTCCCTCACCAACCATAACTGCTCTGCCCGAGCAAAAGGCAGCTGTGGTCTTGTGTCCCATGTCTCTATCCTGGCACTGGGGACTCTCTTCCTGGGCTCCATCCCACTTCAGGTAGCCATGACTCAGCCCTATTCTCCCTGTCACCCACTGTGTCTGGTCCCCACCTCCCTCTCCTACTCCCCCACAGTATATGCAGAGGCATCAAAGCTGAGGCTGACAACTGCACCCAGCTTGCTCCCCATTCAGGGTCCCACCACAGGGGGAGCTACTCTATTCCAGAGTTTAACAGACATCTTCCCATAGCATGCAGTTCCATTTGCCTATGATACCAAGACATGCCTGCAAGAACTGCCCCTAAGAAGTAGTCTTAGAGAGGAAGGATGATGCTTTGTGATGCTGGGGTGAGTCCTGATGGGCTTAGCATGCATATTCTTAGCCCACATGGAGCTCATTACCCAAACCCCTTGGCCTGTTTGTCTAAGAACATCATACCCAGCCTAGATGGCCTCAGCGGGTGATGAGCAGGGTCTGTAGAAGGCATTGCCTGAATGGAAGTAGGATGTATGGGTGGGTGATGGCTGGGAGGATGGATGGGTGTGTTGGCGCCTGGCTGGAGAGATTGTCCGAGTGGTATTTCCAGCTGAGGGGCCTGTGAGTTGGAAAGAAGGGTTGCGTGCATGCATGCATAGACGAATTCTGGAGGTGTTGAAGGGTTGCATGCATGCATGCATGGACGAATTCTGGAGGTGTTGAACGCACTCCTCAGTGTTGCCAATGCTGAGTGATGTTTGCTTAGATCCCAGCCAGGGATGGGTGAGGAAGTTTGTCGTATGTGTCTGGAGCTAGGTGGAGAAGCCTGCTGTCTTCACTAACATGTGGGTTTGGTGCCTTTGTGGGCTGGTAGGCAGAATGGGTGATAAATACTAGGCACTGAAACTATTCTGTGACCAGCTGAGGTTTGGGAACAGGAAGGTCCCAGTGTCTGGGGACCAGATGCCATACAGACTCTTCACACTCCTTTTAGGTTTCAGCTGCACTGGAGGAACCCCCACACCTCGTTTGAACTGCACAGAGCCCAGCACCCCCCTGGCAACGGCCCCTCTCAACTTCTCTGTCCCCGCCTTCCAGGGCCTTCATTCCATCCGGCCACCTGCAGATTCAATTACAAGACTGCAGGGTGTGGGCAATTTGCTTTCTGGGCCGAGAAGCTGCTCCTGTGTCTTTGTGACTTTTAACAGCTCTGAGACAGAGGACAGAAGAGAGTGAAGTGAGAGACAGACAGAGAAAAAGACAGAGACAAGTTGAGAGACAGAGATCCAGCCTTGGAGACTCCCCCAGTTCCCAGAGTCCACATGTTCCCTCCAGAGACAGGCAGGTAGGCAGACAGACAGACAGACATGCACACAAGCTCTGTAGGAGGAACATCACAGCCCCAGTTCCTGTGGGGAAGAGGTTGGGACTAGTTACAGTTGGAGTAAGGAAAGTGAGTAGGCACCCCAGCTGGGAAGCATCAAAGCTTTGCAAGCATGCTGGAATGTTCCTTTAAGGTCTCAGACAGACTCAAGGGCACTGTTTATTCTGGAGCAGGCTCTGAGATGGGTGGGAGAGGGCGTCCAGGTGGAGCAGCAGAGCCTGGTGGGCTTGCCTTGGCTTCCAACCCTCAGGTGAGGTGGAACTGAGGGTTGGGCACACAGTGGGGCCTCACCTGTTTCCTGAGCAGCCTGAACCATCCCATCCTGAAGCTAAGGTCAGAGTTATGGCCTCTAATCCTCAAGGTGTGGCTCCCCAGGAGGGGTGTCCTGGATCGCTGCCCTTTCTGATTCACCCAGTGCAGAGCTCACCAAGGCTGCTCCCCCAGGGAGTCTGGCCTTGACGTCGACCAGTTCATGGGCCATTGTCTACCCTGCCGATTCCTGGCATTTTTTTTTTTTCTTTTGATTTTTCAAGACAGGGTTTCTCTGTATAGCTCTAGCTGTCCTGGAACTCATTCTGTAGACCAGGCTGGCCACGAACTCAGAAATCCACCTGCCTCTGCCTCCCAAGTGCTGGGATTAAAGGCATGCACCACCACCGCCTGGCTATTCCTGGCATTTCTTCCATGGCTTCTAGGGGAAGCTGGAGGTTACAGAACCAAGTCATCCCAAGAGGAAAGGTTTTTCTCTGTGGCCCATCCTATGAAAACTAAGATGGTGATAACTGGGGTGAGGGAGAGTTTGTTGGGGAGAACACTTTGCAAGCAAGCATGAAAACTTGAGTTTGAATCCCAGAGCCCATATAAAAAGCTGGGCATGCATGAGATTGTGTAATCCCAGAGCTGGGACCCCCAGAACCCGCACACATTTTCAGGTTGGAGGGTCATGCTGGTCCTATCAGGAATGAGCTAGTGACCTAAAGTGTGTTGGGACAGGACTCACAAGTCACTCTGAAGACCAAGCCTGACCTCCCACTCCAGCTGCCACCACACCTCCTCCAGGAAGCCCCTGCACTGCTGCCCTAGCAGTTCCTCAGAGACTCTGAGGACACTCAGGTGTGACCCCCACACCACGTCACAACACAGTTCACACTTCTGGAAAGGGCTCGTTACATCTTTCCCTCCACTTCACCCTCTCTGACCTTGGCTGGGAGCAGGAAAATGATTTTGGCTTTGGCCATACTTCCGACGGTTCATCAGGGCTGCCATGAGCGCGCACAGCCAGTGGCCAGGATTGTGCACTGTGCAAATGTTACACCCCACTTCCAGAGCCACCCCAGCTCCACAGAGTCTTACAGTTGGGGATCCAGACCACTCTTTCACTTTCAGTCCCTGATTTTTCACCTCTCCGTATCTTGCTTTTGGGGAGCTGTAAGTAGCCCTCCCAACTACTGACTGTGGAGCCATTTTGGGCGTCCACAGCTCACTTCCTATCCTGGGCACCTTGGATACATATCCTGCGATTTTTTTTTTTTTTTTTTTTTTTTTTTTTTTTGTGCAGGAGATGAGGCCCAGAGGAGTAAAGGTCTTTTTCTAAAGTCACACAGCAACATAGCAATGAAGAGATAGAACTGGGGATAGGGACATAGATGCGGGCTTTTGAACCCATGTCTGCTTATCATCACTGAAGAAAAAAAAATGTACCTGTTGATCTCTGAAAGCAAAGTGTGACCTTCATGGCTTTGGAAGGTGCCAGCCTCCTGCTTTGGTCTGGTTTAAACCTTTGCATGAGTGTGAATTTCAGGGCATGCAACCCAGGGCCTTCTCAATGCTGGCAAGACCACATCCCAGGTCCCTCATTGGGGGATTCTACACAGGACTCCACCCCTGACCACACCCCAGCCCTTCACTGGGGAATTCTACTCTGGTCTCCACTCCTGATTCCACCCAGCCCCTCACAAGAGGATTCTGGGTGGGAGCTCCACCCTTGACCACGCCCCAAATCCCTCACTGGGGGATTCTCGGCGGGGTTCCTCCTCTGATCTCGCCCAGCCCTTCTGTAGTGCTCCAGAGGAGTGGAAGTTTCAGGACATCATTTACATATACAGTTCTGGGCTTTGGGGGCCTTTTCTGGTTCAGCCATGGTTTCCACAGAGCACCCCGGAACGTCGGAGCCGTCGAGCTGTCCCTTAGGCCCTGACCTCTTGTGGCAAGGCTTGCCACACATGCCTTCCATGCTAACACAGGATGTCACCCATCCTGCCCACTATGTCCCAACCCCCTTTGCCAGCGGGGCAGCCAGTCCCAGCGGCCTCAAATAGACCCGTTCTGAGTTTCATTCCCGATATCAGTGAGTCCTGGGTGAGCTGGTCATACGCCAACCGTTGTTGTAATTGGTAAGGGTTTAATAGATCGCAGCCACTTTCTGAAGCCTTCCCTTACCACAGGGCCCATCCGTGATCTTCCATCCGGGCACTTCCTGGCCCTGGGCCAACTCTTTCCGTTACAAAATTGCTTGGGCAGCATTTTAAATAACAAAACGCAATATCATTTAATTTTTTCGAACCATGGAGATCAATATGCCGTCCTTCAGGCGGCCGAGACCCTGCAGTTAATCTCATTTCCTGGTCTGCCTGGGTCCAATGGCACGCAATGAGGGATTCTAGGCAGGGGCTCCCTGTCTGGGCGTCCCCACCCAGTCCGCACTGTGTGGGGAGGGGGATAATGAAGGCAGGGAAACTGAGTCTGCAAACCTCTGCTGGGAGCCTTGGGCTCTTACAACTGTGGATAGAAGCTGTGGCTGAGTGGGTGGCCCTGCAACCACAGGGGTGGAACACCCCACAGAGACCAGTCTGATGGACCCCTCTGTACATGTGACAAGAAAGGCAATCTGGCACCTGATTTTTTTTCCTGCCTAGTTTTTAAACCTTTAAACCTTTACTTTTTTATTTTAGGTTCTGTGTTGGTATGTGTTTGCACAGGACTGCAGTTCCTAGGGAGGTCAGAGGATGGAATTGGATCCCCTTAACTGCAGAGGGTGGTGGCCTGTCCCGCGGGTGCTGGGACCCAAACTCCCAGAAAGCTCCTAGCTGAAGGCAGGTTTTTCCTATGTAGGGAAGATTTACCTTCAATTCCTGATCCTCTGACACCAGGGTTTCTCCCAGCTACTATGGTTATGTTTCATATATAACCATATATATGAAAGGATATATATATATTTATATATATGAGAGGATATATATATATATATGAGAGGATATATATATATACATATATATGAGAGGATATATATATATATATATATATATATATATATATATATGTATATATATATCCTGGGGCCTGGTGACCTGGAGATTGGTTTGGGGCTGGAGGAGCCAAAGCCCTACTCATCCATGGAACCATAGGAAGGGACATGGGTTTATGAAGTACAGACTTAGACATCTCCTAAGGGTGAGAAGTGGTGTTGAAACCTCACTCTATGGGGCAACTGGGCATCTCTAGTGGTAAGAGAAGGCATCACACCCTCAGTCTGTGAGGCATTTGACAGCTCTCTCTACCTGAGATGGCTTGAATGATCTTCCAGCATGGTTTCCACTGAGTCAGGAGTGTTCATCTGAGATAGACTGGAGAGGGTGTTGGAGAACCCTGTATTGTGACACTCTCATTCAGACCCATATGTCAACCCCAATTCATCGCTAGGAGGTTGACTCCTCGACATTCTCAGTGCCGCCAGGGAGCCTCCCAGGGCCATGTGCTCCCACGTGGTTGCTGTAGCTGCATCACTGTCCTGTGGTGATTTGGGAAGCTCTCTCTGTCTGAACCTATTCCCACCACTGTAAAGGAGAGAGACAAACTTGTCAGGAATATGGAAGAACCTGGAAGAGGATGTGATTTATTTATAGTTTGGAAATAGGGTCTCTTGTAGCCCATGCTGGCCTCAAACTCATTGTATAGGCAGGAATGGTCTTGAATTACAGTTCTGCCCACCGAGTCTCAGTCCCTTGTTTCATTGGCAAAATGCAGAGCTTAGGGTAGGAAGCAGGGACTGGGTTCTCAGAAGTAAATGCGAATCCTGATTTTCTGTGGTGGGTTGACCACGCTGGATCATCATGGATCTGCAGTCTGTACCAGTTCTAAAATCCATGTAGACCTGGCCCCATCTCATCTTTAAGCCACTCAAAGTGATGACCACTGAAAAAACCCACAACGCTGGCAGAGGTGGCTCCCCCGTTGGTTGTTCCCATCTCTGGAGATTAGGCTCCTTGAGAGTGACATAGCCTGCCAGGGTCCAGAAAGTCTTGAAACCTGCAGTTACTCAAAGGTAGACTTTGTCCTGTGCCGTCCAGCTGGAATCCCCCAATCACCACCCCGCAGACCTGCTGCTGGGTTGTCATCTCAGCAGGAATGCTTGGGAGGCACAGACAAGAATGACCCGTGATTGTGGAAGAGGCCTCCGGTCTAATTTCCCAGAATGGGTTTTGAGCGGTTAATGTGGCCCCTGCTGGGCATGAGAGGCTGCGTCTGGCAGAGCCTCAGGCTTCAATGTTCAAGGCGCCAGAAATGCTAGAGCCCCCACAAAAGCTCTGGTCCTGGGGAGGAGGGTGAGGGAGAGCCCTGCCCTCAGGTCCCTGGGTGACATTCAGGATATCTCAAAGTTTACAGGTGGCAGGACCGGGGCTTAGAAGGGTCAGGGGTCACACCGAAGGTCAGTGCTCAGTCCCCAGGCATGGCCCTGTTGGTACTAAAGACTCAATCTGGACTCAGCAGCGGAGTCAAACTTTGGGGTTCAGGCTGGGAGTCAGAACTGCTTTGGGGTTTGAGGTTCAGGTCAAGTCCCAAGCCTAGGCTGTGGCTCGTTCTAGAATAGAGTTTAATTTAGAATAATTTCAAATTGGCACCAGGGTGATGTTTTCTTGAGTGAATAATTGATATTCTCAATGATTCAAAGATCGCCTGGCTTTGGTAGTGCACACCTTTAATCCCAGCACTTGGGAGGCAGAGACAGGCGGATTTCTGAGTTTGAAGACAGCCTGGTCTATGTTCCAGGACAGCCTGGGCTACACAGAGAAACTCTGTCTCGAAAACAAAAAACAAAAAACAACAACAACAACAAAAAAAAACAAAACAAATAAAAAAGATGGCTGTGTTATAAATGGGGGGATGAGTATTTCCTCTCCTTGATCCCAGGTCCGGGTCCAAACAGGGGGAGGGTACACACGTGATCCTCCAGGGCAGCAAGTCCTCCCTGCAGCTCACAGGACTCTGCCCTCCCAGCCCTATCCATCCTGCCTTGAGCCTCTCTCTCTCTCACCCCACCCCGTCAGTTTCAGCCACAGGGCTCTCCTCTATGCTAGCTCCATCCTGCCCCGGGATCTGTGCATGCCTGTGTCCCCTGCTCCGGGATCCGTGTATGCCTGTTGTCTCCTGCCCCGGGATCTGCGCATGCCTGTGTCCCCTGCCCCGGGGCCTTTATATGGCTGGGCCTCTTCCTGGACTTCTCTTAGGCTGACCAATCACCTGTTTTAAAGATTTATTTATTTATTTTATGTCTATGAGTACACTGTTGCTCTCTTCAGACACACCAGAAGAGGGCATCTGATCCCGTTACAGATGGTTGTGAGCCACCATGTGGTTGCTGGGATTTGAACTCCGGACCCCTGGAAGAGTAGTCAGTGCTCTTAACCGCTGAGCCATCTCCCCAGCCCAGAAGAGACATCTTATTACTTGGTTCCAATCGCTTGCTGGCTGAAATTTTCATGTTTAGTTATTCAAGTATGTGTTGGGTACGGGATCTAAAATAGTGCTTAGCACATAGTAGGTGCCTAATGTATGCCTATTGCTGGTTGGATGAGTCTCACCTCTGGAGCACTTTGAGTTAATATTTCAAAATAAACCCGTTGTTACCAATAGCTTAATTGCCTCCATTTGTGGGTCTCGAGGTCTACAGACTTCTACAAGTTAAATATTCTCGAGCCAGCCAGCCACTGAAGGTGCTCTACTTTCCGTGTGTGCCCATACCCTGGGGATTGTCCTCCACTGGGATTTAATGACTTTGGTTTTCTGTGTGGGCCCTGTCCCTGCCCCCAGCCCTGTGACAGGACAAGGGGCTCATCTCCCACATGCTATCCACGCCCACCCCAGAATCCTACAGAAAACCTTTGTCTACTAAGCAACAAAGCACAGAGAACTCAGGCAACTTCTGAAGGTTACACAGAGCCCCACCGGGCTTCTCTTCCCACGCTCCTGGCACCACAGGGCCAGGCGAATTTCTTTGGCTTGGGTTAACGAGCACCTGCCAGTTGGGGATGTGCAGAAGCCCAATAAATTTGTTTTTCTGGATATCTCAATGCAGCCATCGGCCCTCGTGCCCGGCCCAGTGCGGCCTCCTGTTCCTCTTTGTCCATATCTCAACTTGGCAGGCGAAATCCCTCGCCCGGCAACGTGCCTTCAACAGCCTTTTTTCCCCCTCTGTATTTATTTATTCTCTACCTCGCTCTTCCCAGCAGCTAGAGGAGGAAGCGATTAGATGAAGGCTCAATAGAACAAGAAGAGACGAACCCTTTTGGGCAGAAAGGGATTTTTTTTTTCCTTAAAGAATGCAGACTGTGGAAGGTGGAATTCAGAGGTTTGAATAGAAGCTCCATCCAATGGCTCGGATCACTAAGAAGCTGCAAGTGCCCTGCAATCCCCACCCGCTGCACCCAAGCAAGCAAGGCTTCCAGGCTTCAGAGCCTCAGTGACCTGGGGATGCAGAGAGCCCGGGAACTCCACTTCACCTGTGCATGTGGAGAGTTCCGGAGGAGGACTGTGCTCTGGGACCAATGCTGAGGTGTCTTTGGGCCTAGGTTTTCTGTAGTCGAAAGATGAGAGAAATGGGCTTCAGCTCCCAAGACTTTCTAAACTATTTCAGAAATGGCTGCTTACAGAACTTTCACTGAGTGCAGGTGAAATGAGTCCTCATGGGTTCTTTGTGGAGTGTCCTGGGCTTTAGACTGTACTGGGAGATAACCCTAAATGGGCCAGCTCCATACTGGGACTCTGCCAACATCTGCCAACAGGAAGGGCCCATTTCACCTCAATGGGCAGGATATTACAATTCTTTGACAAAATTTCATTGAATGAAAGCTTGTCAATGTTTTTAAAATCTGAATCACTATTGTAAATAACTCCCATTCACTTTCCTCCCTTGGAGACAATTTAAACACTTTAAACTATGGTGGTACTCAGAACAAGACACAGAAGGAACAAGGAGAGTTGAGGAGAGTTACTTAGGATTGCACCAAATTTACTCTGAAGACAGAATGTCAACCAAGAGATACCAAACTCCTTTCATAAATTTGATACCTATTCATCCACCCATTCATCCACCTACTGACCAATTCAGCCACCCAGCCACTCAGCCACCTAGCCATCCAACCATCTACCTATCCAGCCATTCCACTGTTCAACCACCCACCTACCCACCCATTCATCCAAACACGTACTCATCAATCCATCATTATCTATCTGTGCACTCATTCTTCCATATACCCATCCATCCATTCATTTCTACACCCCTCCACCTACCCATCCACCTAGCCTATATCCATTCATCCTTATACTTCTACCCAGCTACCAATCCACCCTTCTAGCCATTCATCTATCCATCAATCCAGCTGTCCATCCACCCACCCATACATACATACATACCACATATATACATTTATCCATGGACCCATCCATCTATGCACCCACCCTTCAACCTACCCATCCACTTACCCTATCATTCCATACATCCATACATCTACCCATCCAACTTTCCATATGCCTTTTCTTCCTTCGATCCATGTACACATTCATCCACTTATCCATCCATGCACTCATCCATCTGCCCATTCACCCTCCATCCATCCACCAATCCATCCATCCTACTTCCATCCATCTATCCATGTACACATCCATTCCACCCATCCATCATCCCACCCATTACCCAACTACCCATCACCCATCCACCCTTGCCTCAACCCACCCATCCATTCACCTACTACTTCCATCCATTTATCTACCCATCTGTCCACTCATTCATCTAACCACCCACACAGTCATCATCTATCCATGCACCCATTCAGTGACTCTACCACCCACCCATTTATCCATCCATCAATCCATCTATCCATCCATACATCCATCTGCCCACCTATCCATTCATCAATTCATCCATACACCCATTCAACCATCTGCCCACACATATATTCATCCACTCATCTATTCATGCATATGTTCATCCATCCATTAATCTATTCATCCACCCACTCATCTACTTTCCACCCATACATCTAGCTTCCCAATGAGTCATCCATCTACCAATCCATCCACCAATCCATCCATTCTTCCATCCATTTATTCACTCATTTACCACACACCCATTCATCTACCCACCCACCCATACACCTTCCTATCTGTCTATCCATCCATTTACCCATCTATCCACCCACCCACCCAGCATCTCATTCATTCAACCACCCATTTACCTATCCATTCATTCACCAATCTACCCATCTACCCACCCATCTATCCATCCACTTTTGCATGAACCCACACAATCATCCATCCATCCACTCAAACAACCACCCATACATACATACTTATGTATATACATATATATGTGTATACATACATGTGTACATATGTACACACAGCCACCCTTCCATCTACACATACTATCAGCCATCATTCCTCTATCCATCTACCCAGTCATCAAACCAACCACCCACTGAACCTCCCATCAGGGCACCCATTCCTCCATACATCCACTCACCCTTCCATCCAGACAACCATTCATCCACCTACCTGAAATACTCACCCATCTATCCATGCACTCATTGATCTACTCTTTAATTCACCTATCCAACTTAGTCATCAATTCATTCATACATACATAAACACAAATACCAATATACCCTTCCATCTACCAGTTCACACACTCATTCAACCACCCATTCCACTATCCATCCACCCAGTCATCAAACAAACCACTTATTGAAACTCCCATACTCCCATACATTCACTCACCCACCCATGCAGACGTCCATTTATCCAAATACCCACTCATCTAACCACCCATCTACCATTCATTCATTCACCATCTACCATCCATTTATCCATCCATCCACCCTTGCATCAACCCAATCATAATTTCATCCACAAATCTATGCACCCATCAATATATTTATCTATCCACTCATCCATCTACCCACACACTCATCTAATCACCTACATACTCCTCTATTCATCCATGCACCCAAGCACTCACCCATCCACCAACCCATTTACCCATCCATAAACCCATCCACAATTCTGGTTATCCACCCATCCATCACACACGTATACCCATCTCTATTCATTTCCCCATTCATTCTATTGACTCACCCATCTACCCATCCACCCACCTATCCACCCATCTACCCATCCATGCTCCATACACCCATCCAACTGTCCATCTATCCACCCACCCATTTATTCATCTGACAATCCATCCATCCATCCATCCACACAGGAATTCACTCACCCATCCACACATCCACCCATTATATATATCCATCCATCATATATATCCATCCATACATACATACATACACCCATTCATACTATATCCAGCCCCATCTACACATCTATCCATTCATTCTTCCATCGGATCATCCACCCACCCATCCACCCAGCCAGACACCCACTTACTCACCCAACCACTCATCTACCCACCCATCCATTTATTCATCCACATATCCATCTGTCTAACCATTCATCCTTGCATATACCCATCCACACATCCATGTGGCCATTCATTCTTCTATCCATCCTCCTGTTCATCAAACCAACCATTCACTGAACCTCCCACTAAGCCACCCACTCCTCAATACATCCAGTCACCCAGCATTCAACCACTTATTCATCAAACCACTTACCACTCACCCACTCACCCATTCATCCATCCATCCATCCATCCATACATACATACATACATACATACACACATCCAACCTTCCCTGCAGTCACCCATCCATCCACTCACTCACCCACCCAGACACACAGCTAGCTAACCAGCCATCTATCCACCATCTATCAACTCATGCAACCACCCACCCACTCATCTAATGACTTACACATTCATCTATTCATACACCCAACCACTCACCCATCTATCCATCCATCTATCCATCCACACTTCCATCCACCCACCTACCCTTTCATCTATCCACTTACTCATCCATCCATCCATGCATCCATCCACTCATTTACTCACACATATGCCTATCCATTCATGTACCTATACATCTTTTAATCCATCCACCCACTTCTCCATTTATACTTTGATTGACTCATTCATCTGTCAATCCATCCATGCAACTATCTACCCACACATCTATCCATCCATCCACCCATCTATCCATTCATCCATCCATCCATCCATCCAAACATGTGCCTATCCATCTACCCATCCACCCATGTTTCTATCCATATATAAATACTTACATCTACCCACTATCCTTCAATCCACCCAACCAGCTTGCACACTGAGCTACCCATCCACCAATCCATCCACACATGTTTCCATCCATCAAACTATACAACAATCCACTCATTCATTCTCCATCCAACAACCCACCTACCCAACCAACAACCCACCAATCTATTAAACCACCTATCCACCCATCTTTCCATCCATCTATCTACACATCCATGAATCCATATATTCATGCACATACCCATTCATCTACACATCCATCCTTCATCCACCCATTTACTCATCCACCTACCCACCCATCCATCTATTCATGCACCCACACACTCTTCCAACCACCTATCTACACATTCATTCAGCCCCTATTCATCAAGCTACCCACTGAGCCTCACATCAAGACACCCACTCCTCCATACATACTCACACACCCACCTAAACATCCATTCATATAACTACTCATCCATTCAACCACCTATTTGTTTATCCACCCATCACCCACCCACTCATTTAACCGCCAATCTACCCATTCTCCCACTCACCCATCCACCTCTCCATATCTCCATTCACCCACACTTGCATCAACCCATCCATCCATCCATCAATCCATGAAGTGTAACTTTCTGGTTTCTTTGGAGACTCAGTTGTGTCATGTGATATTTTCTGGAAACACTCTTATGACAGGATGTTTCTGCTGAAGCAGACATGTGAGACGATGTTTTGCTGAGAACAGACATGTATGTGGTGCTTTTCTGGAAGCCTGGAAAAATAGTATGTGATGTTTTGCTAGAGTGGACACTTGAGAGAACACATGATACTTGGAAAAGATATAAATATAACCCAACAGACAGTAGACAACACTGTATGGTATTGGTTCTCCTTGCCACTCTTTGCTGGTCACTGTTTGTTGTGACTTCATAGAGAGAGACACCACCAAAGAACTTTTGGTTGTATTCTGGTAGCTCCTTGCCACTTCCAAGGACTTGGGCTGATGGTCAGAGCCTTGAATTTTTTTCTGGAATGAACTGCTGATGCTGATTCATGAATGGTGTTTACAAGTAGATCAAGCTGTCACTGCTGATTCGTGTGAACCGAACTGCTGATACCCTAACAACACAGCTCCAAAGATCTATTTCTAAAGAGGCTCACATCCTCCTTTCCACTATTAATTTTTCCTTTCCACTACTTCTGGTGGATGGTGGGCTAGAAGGGAGGTTAAAGCATTTAAGTACATTTATTTATTTATTTATTTATTTATTTATTTATTTATTTATTTTGTTTTTTCGAGATAGGGTTTCTCTCTGTCACCTTCACTGTCCTGGAACTCACTCTGTACATCAGGCTGGCCTGGAACTCAGAAATCTGCCTGCCTCTGCCTCCCAAGTGCTGGGATTAAAGGCGTGTGCCACCACCACCCGGCTTAAGTACCTTTATTAAAAGTGGGTTTTGTAAAATATATAAGCCTACAAATCCAGAATCTTTTTTTAAAAATATTTATTTATATGTACATGAATACACTGTTGCTGTCCTCAGACACACCAGAAGAGGGCATCAGATCCTATTATAGATGGTTGTGAGTCACCATGTGGTTGCTGAGAATTGAACTCAGGACCTTTGGAGGAGCAGTCAGTGCTTTTAACCGCTGAGCCACCTCTCCAGCCCAAGCCTACAAATCCATTTGTCCATCCATCCATTCACCCTTCTTTCCATCCACCCATCTACCCACCCATCCAGCTACTTGTACATCCATCCATCCACTCATTCATTAAACCAACAAACCACTGAACATTCCATTAAATCACCTATCCTTTTATATAATCATTCACCCATTCCAACTACTCATTCATCCAACCCCTCATCCACTCATCCAAGTATCTTCCATTCATCTATCCACCTATCCAACCTTCAATCCAACCAGCTAACTAACCACTAACCTTCCTAGTCAGCTAGCCATAAAGCTATCCATTTATCCATCTATCCATCTCATCTACCCACTCTTTTAACCTCCCACAGAATCATTCATCCATCCATGCACCCAACCATACACCCATATACTCACCAATCCATCCATCCATACACCCATCCACACTTCCATATATCTACACACCCATCCAGCCATCTATCCATGCATTCATCTATCCATCCACCCACACATATACACATTCATCCACACATACACTCTTCCATTCAATCACCCATCCACCCATTCTCCCATTCATTCTTCTATCAAATGATCCATCCATCCATCCTCCTATCCATCCTTCTATCAATCCATTCATCCACCCATCTTTTCATCTATCTCTGCAATATCCATCTTCCCATCCATCCATGCACCCATCTATCTACATGTCCATCTATCCATATATCTATACATTTATCCACACATCTAGGCATCTATCCATCTACTCATCCATCTACCATCTATATCTATATATCTCTACACTTCCAACCACCCATCCAGCTATTAATTCTTCCCTTCAACCCATCTATCAACCCATTCATTCATCTATTAATATATTCATGCATCCATTTCATCCATGCATTCATCCTTCCATCCACCTCCATCTTTCCATATCCAAGTACCTACCCATCCTCCTATCTACTCATCCTCCCATCCATTCATGCACGCATCTACCCATCTACCCATCCACCCATTCATTCTTCTATTGACTCATCCATCCATCCATATATACACATCTATCTATCCACCCATCTATTCATCCATCCATATATACACTCATTCACCCATCTATCATCCCACCCGCTCATCCAACCATCCATGTACCCATTTTAAAACCATCCACACTTTTATCCAGCCACCCATCACACATTTGTAAATTCATTCTTCCATCCACCCATCAACCCACCAATCTATTTTATAGTTCATCTGTCCATTTTTCCTACTATCCATCCATTTACTCATCCATCCATTCATGCAACCATTATCTACTCATATGCTCTTCCATTAAACCATCCACTCATTCACTTACCCTTCTATCTATCCATCCATCCATTCATTCACCCATCCACTTGTGCATTCACCCTTCCAGACACCCATTGAGCCACTCATCCACCAATCCATCCACCCACCCATTTTTCCAATCTTCCATGCTGAGGGCCATATAGGAGGAACAACGAATGGCTTTAGAAACTGATGGAATGCAGTCCACAAGTTAGCACAGCTACATGGGTGCACCTCTGTTGAGGCATGATCCTGAGGACTAAGTGTCCTAAGGACTTCAGGCTATTATGGAGTTCTGCTTTGCTTGCTGCTCTCACTTTCCTCCTAACCTAAGAATTGTAGGAAAACTCTAGGGGGACTACACCCATTGGGCAGTATCTCTGGCACTCACAATTATAATGCTTGATCTCTTTCAGGCATTGCTGCTGGAGCAAATTAATGATTCATTCAATAATTACCCTAGAGAAGACCTTAGAGATGTAGATTGTCAGCAATGACCACCCCCCTTAGAAAACATTTGAAAAAATAAAATTGTTAATAAGGCTAGGTTAAGATGTTTTTGCTAATGACTCTGATGTAGAAAATCTCAGGGAACAATTTTAAGTTCAGAAAGGCGCACTCTTATTAGTTAAGCTAGGGACCTTTTATGGTCAGGGAACAAGAAAAAAGGCAGCACTGGCTCACAGGATTCTCTCTGAGGCTGGACTGCAGATGATTGATTTTTTTTTTTCCGAGACAGTGTTTCTCTGTGTAGCCCTGGCTGTCCTGGAACTCACTCTGTAGACCAGGCTGGCCTTGAACTCAGAAATCCGCCTGCCTCTGCCTCCCAAGCACTGGGATTAAAGATGATTGATTTCTTACACCCATTTCCACCCTCAGCTTCCAGATACGATTTAATAAGAGTTGCAGATGAGTAGATGTGCATTTAAGGTAAGGTAGATGAGGATTTAAGGTAGATAGACTGACTTTTATATAAAAGTTTAGATTTGTGATTCTTTTTTTTTTTTTTTTTTTTTTTTTTCTTTGAGACAGGGTTTCTCTGTATAGCTCTGGCTGTCCTGGAACTCACTCTGTAGACCAGGCTGGCCTCAAACTCAGAAATCTGCCTGCCTCTGCCTCCCAAGTGCTGGGATTAAAGGTGTATGCCACCACTGCCCGGTTTCTTTTAAGATTCTTATATGATTACTTTTAAAGATAAATAGTAAAATAATTACACCTTTCTTTGTAACCACAAATTGCTGCCTTACAATAAGAGAAATTGCTGAGAAAACTACGCTGCTTGCTTACTCTTTGTTAATCTATAACAAGTTGCTTAGTTATGGATTGTACATAGGTTCTTGGGGGAAAAAATTGCTCTCTTAACCTGTACTACATAAAGTTCTTGTAAAGGCATTGAAAAACAATTGTTTTTTCATAGTCACCCACTAGAAGAAAACTAAAATGTAATCACATTGTAATTGTATACTCCTTCAAAGATTTTGCTGGGATATATAGCTATGAAAGAAAAAAAAATAAAGTGTGGGGTTGGAACATTGTTTCTTCCATCCTTCAGCTATGAGTAGTATGTATATGTGTAAGCTTTGTGTGAGGCTGTGTTAGAACATTGTTCCTTTCATTCTCCAAGTATATGTGTATATATGCATATTTGTTGGAACTTTGTTCCATCTATCAAATCTGTATGTATGCATATATTTAAAACTTGTCTGGATGTGTGTTGAAGCTTGCTCCATCCACCAATTGTATGTAAATATGTATGTATGTATATGGGTGAAATGCCTGGAGCCTGCTTGCTGAAGTTTTGCTCTATCTATTCTATGTATGAATATGTATATGTCTGTCTGTCTGTATCTATGTATTTGTATGTGTGAAATTGTTGGAGCTTGTCTTTGCTTCAACCATTCTGCGTGTGTGTGTGTGTGTGTGTGTGTGTGTGTGTGTGTGTGTGTTTGAATTTCTTTCTTTTTCTTCTCTCTAGTTACTGGCTGCCATTAGCAGCCATTGTCAGTTGCCACCAGCACTGATCCTGATTGTCTTCACCACACTTTGCTGCCTGCCTCAGTCTACCCTTTGGTGTCAGAGCTGGTCTGTGACACTTCCATCCATCCATTTTCCCATCCATTTTCCCACACGTGGCACAGACACATCTAATGGGAACAGCAAAAATCGTAAAGCTAGCACAGCTGCTTGAAAAAGATCCACAAAGCTGAGCCAAATGTGATGCTCTTGGAATGTCTGCCTCTGTAGTTACTCAGGAATAAGATAATCAGAACAAAGTAAACTTTAGAACCTAAACAGAATTAGGTGGACTAGAGAAGTCGGCAGATCAGGTTACTATACACTCAGATAACTGTGTGGCATATCAGATTGTGGGCTAGGTATGTATGCTCCTCCAGGAAAAGATACAGCAGAAACTTAGATTGGCTGGTGTTATCTCTGCCCTACACAGGGACTTATAGTGATGGACAAAGAATGCTCTGGAAAAATGGTAAAAGAATGAAATATTCTCCCTTTCTCAGAAAATTTAGCTCATACAGGGCCACTATGGTATTATCTGACTAAGGAACAAAAGAATGTCAACATTAGACATATAAATAAATTCTACAAAGATATAAATATTGCATTGCTGTAGAAGTTGGAAAATAACTGCAGCAGCTTTGGCCTAACGACAGTTAATGCTCCATCTATCCACACACACACATACATTCACCCATCCATCCATTAAGAGTTGATAATACACTGCTTGGAATATGATAATCTGCCCAAGCTGGCTTTGGAGAATTCAATTCCATTCTGTCTAGAACCCTTGAAACCACAAGATTCTTTTTTTTTTTTTTAATATTTCTTTATTTATTATATGTAAGTACACTGTAGCTGTCTTCAGACACTCCAAAAGAGGGCATCAGATCTCATTATGGATGGTTGTGAGCCATCATGTGGTTGCTGGGATTTGAACTCACGACCTTTGGAAGAAAAGTCGGTGCTCTTACCCGCTGAGCCATCTCTCCAGCCCCACAAGATTCTTAAGAGTTGGTTGTGGGGTTGATGAGGGAAAATAAGTAAAAGATAATTCTGTTCTGTCACAGTTTATCAATGATGACTAAACTTATGACCGTGAGTAATATCCCTGACTACTGAGTTCTGTATAAATAAAGCACTCTGACTGCCAGTCATTCAGGATGCAAGATTCTTCCAACCATTGAACCTGCCTCACTCCTCCTTTTCTCCTCTGAGAGACCTAGCCATCAACGGGATGGCCCTGGCATACATCCATCGGCTCTTCAAACCACCCATCCAGCTACCCTTTTATCTTCCTACCCATCCATCTACCTACCCATCTGGCCAATCATTCACCAATCCATTCACCCACCTATTCACTCACCCATCTACCCATTCATCAGTGTACCCACAAATTAAATTAACCCATCCACCCTTCCAATCACCCAACCACCCACCTATCCATCCTTTCTTCCATCCACCCTTTCATGCACACATTCAGACACCCATCCATGAATCCATCCATCCACCTATGATCAACCCATTATATTCATCCATCTATCTAGCCATTCACCCACCCACTAATCCACTCCATCCATCCATCCATTCATCCACCCATCCATTCATCCACCACCTACTTACTGAACTATCTATTCATCCATCAACACAATCATTGACCCATCCACTCAACCAACATCCACCTACGTACCCATCATCCATCCATCCCTCCATCTATCCATCCTTCTATATATACATACATACTTCATACATTTGGACATCCATTCATCCAACCACTAATCCACTCATCCATCCATCTATCATCACATCTATCCATTTATCACTGACCCACCCATGTATTTATCTATCCATCTATCCACCCATCCATCAACCCACCCACTCATACACTTAATCATGCACCTATCCAACCACCTATCTTCTCATTTATGTACACGTCCACCCACACTCATCTATCCCTTCACCAATCCACCCATATACCCTTCCATCTAACTGCTCATCCACTCATCCACCTATCTATCCATCCACTGAAGTGGAAACTTCTAGTTCTTTGGAAAGTTATTTATCCTGAATGTTGTTCCACTGGGGCACACAGGTGAAAGGCTGTCTTGCTAAAGTAAACACGTGAAAGGCTGTTTTCCTGAAGCAGGAACAGATGAAGGGGTGTTTGGCTATAGCAAACACGTAGAAGGACGCTTGATGAAGGAGTGTAAATATGACCTCATAGACAGTGGGAGACAAGCACTGAGCATTGGTTTGGTTTGCTCTGCCTCACTACTCTTTGCTAAAGACACACATGTGTTGGTTCCCCTTACATAGTGATGTTGAGCTCAACTTGTGGTAATGCTGCCATTGAGAGAAACTCACCCAAGAACTGCTCATGAGGTTCCTGTGGCAGCTTGCTGCTTCTGCGGCCTTGCTTCTGGCCAGTTGTCAAGCCTGGGGAATTTCTTCAGGATTGAAGTACAGCTGCTGGTTCCTGCCTGGTGTCTGCTTGCTGACAGGACTGGATAACAGCTGCCAGAAGCTGCCAGCTTGTGCCTGGTGTCTGCCTGCCTAGAGGACTGAAGCTGCTGGATTGTATTTGGCGTTTGCTATGGGACTGAACTGTTGCCAAAGGAGATCCAGTTCACCCCTAAAGAACTATGGCTGAACAGGTCCACTTCCCTATATCCTAGTAACTTTTCTCTTCTACTACCTCTGTTGGGTGGTGGGATAGAGGAGAAGCTGAACCCTTATTAAAAGTAGCTTGTGGGCTGGAGAGATGGTCAGTGGCTAAGAGCACTGACTGTGCTTCCAGAGGTCCTGAGTTCAAATCCCAGCAACCATGTGGTGGCTCACAAC
Organism: Mastomys coucha; assembly: GCF_008632895.1. Taxonomy (NCBI): domain Eukaryota; kingdom Metazoa; phylum Chordata; class Mammalia; order Rodentia; family Muridae; genus Mastomys; species Mastomys coucha. Next base: position 71,562,730 of record NW_022196909.1, on the reverse strand, counting down.
CATCTGTAATGGGATCTGATGCTCTCTTCTGAAAACAGTGACAGTATACTCACATACATTAAAAAAAAAAAAAAAAGTAGAGTGAGAGAGTTAGAAATCGGAAAGCTAAGAAGAGAATAAGGGTAGGAGGTGCATGTCCCAGCCCCAGCGAGCAGCAGAACTCAGCAGCTTTGGCCATGTGGCTCTGGCTTTAGAGTCCAGAATAAAAGGAGCAACTGGGACATTTGATGCTGGGTAGCTGGAGCTAAGAAATTAGCAGTGATTAAGAAGAGACCAGCATCACTGAGGTGAAATCTGGGAATTCTGAGAGCACAAAGAGGCTGTGTTCCAGAGATAGCCAAGGTTGTACCTTGTGCTGCAGCAGAACTTGGTAATGTGTAAGAGTCACCCAGGTAGTATTGGTTTTGAAGCATGAAGGGGTCATGGAGAGCAGCTGAGGCTCGGCACTGTGAGAGGCCAGGGAAGGCCATTGGTGAAGGGGCAGCCTCAGTTACAGTTGATGGCCCAGGACTGAAGGGGTCATGTAAAGTAGCTGAGGCTTGGCACCATAAAGAGAGCTTATGAAAGGCTATTGGTGAAGCTTAGTTGCAGTGGAAGACCCCAGAATATTGGAGATGCCAGTACAATGGGATGATCACCAAGAACAGCAGCAACAGTGGAATGGAGTCAACCAGATCCTAGATTGCTACAGAGGGCAGAGTTGGAGAAGTGATCCAAGCCCTTCAGAGGAGCCCAGAAGATCATGTGTGGAACCCAGACATTGGAACAAGAAGCTATAATGTTGAAGTTGCCTTGGAGACCTCAAGATTTTTGAGAGCCAGAGTCATGGGATATCTGCTGAGGAAAGCTGCTAAGAGGGAGTGGAGTCAGCCCAGGGGATATTACAGTCAACAAAGATGAAAAAGGATTTGGAGCTCTAAATGTCACGTCTAACTTCGTCCCACAAGAAAGACGCAACCCGAGCTCTTCCTTTTGCAGTTTATTTCAGGAACCTTTTAACAATGTTTCTCCCTCCTGCTTCTCCCTCCTGCTCCTCCTGCCTGCTTCTCCTACTTCTGGCTTCTCCTGCTCCTGCCTCTCTCGAGCTGTTACTTAAGCTCCGCCTTCTTGCCTCTGGGGAGCCATTGTTAGTTAAGCTCCGCCTTCCAGCCCACCCTCAGCCATTGAATACTCCCAAGCTTAGCCAATCCCAATGGGCCACGTGGCAAAAGCGGATAGGTTACCAGATGCAGAAGCAACCAATGGCAGCAAGCTTAGCCAAATGACGGCTTGCTTATGAGACCGCTTGCTCTTGGAATGACTCTCCACATCTAAAGACAGCTTTGACATCAGACATGGAGATGAATAGTTTGAAGTTTGTCCAGCTGGTTTCCTGTTTTACTTTGGGGATTACAGTTAAGTGATTGGTTGAATCTCAGAAGAGACTGAACTTTGGTCTTTTATCATTATTGAGACTGCTATAGACTATGGGGACTTTGAAAGTTGGACAAAAACTATTTGTTATTATGCTATGGCTAGGAATAGCCCCTGTAGACTCATGTGTTTGAATAAGCCTATGAGGGCTAAGGAGTGGAATGTGATGGTTTGTATATGCTTGGCCCATGGAGTGGCACTATTAGGTGTGGCCTTGTTGTAGTAGGTGTGTCATTGTGGGTGTGGGCTCTAAGACCCTCATCCTAGATGACTGGAAGCCAGTCTTGTTTGCCTTCTGAACTCTCAGCTCCTCCTGTGACATGCCTGCCTTGATGATAGTGGACTGAAACTCTCAACTTGTAAGACTGCCCCAATTAAATGTTGCCCTTTATAAGAAAACAACAACAACAATAACAACAAAACCAGCCGGGCAGGGGTGGTACATGCCTTTAATCCCAGCATTTGGGAGGCAGAGGCACTCAGATTTGAGTTCGAGGCCAGCCTGGTCTACAGAGTGAGTTCCAGGACAGCCAGGGCTATACAGAGAAACCCTGTCTCAAAAAACAAAACAAACAAAACAAAACAAACAAACAAAAATCCCAACAACAAAAAAAGTATGTTCCAAAAATTTTATTCCTACAACCTACCCATTTACTTATCCTCCATCTCTTCACCCATCTATTGACTGACTTACCCACCAAGCCACCCTACTCATCCACTTATCCATCTACGCCCTCATCTACCTACCAATATACTATCTATCCATCCATCTGCAAGCACATCCACAGTTCTCTCCAATCAACCAGACATCTATTCACTCATTCTTCCATCTACTCATTCATTAATCATCCATTTATCCACCTATCTACCCACCTATTCAGCCACCCATACACTAATCTATCTACCTAACCATCCACTCATCCTTCTATTCATCCATCTACATATACATCTACCTATCCACCCATGCACCCATTCATCTATCCATACATACACACATCTACCCATCCACCCTCCATCCAACAACATACCCATCCATCCACTGTTGTGTGAAATATTAAATGCAACCCATGCTAATGCTGGCTAGGCACTGGCAGGCAGGCCAGCCTGTTCTCAGCCCAGCAGACTCTGACTCTCAGAGTTTTGAAATCACCCTCTCCTCCTGGCTTGATAAGTTCCCACAGCTGACTGCTGCAACATCCACCCCATGCTTCCAAATTCCTGCGACTGGTTGGGGTAACACAATCACTGGGCGCAGAACCTAGCATCCTAATTTTGTACACTAATCTATGTTATAATCATCCATCTTCCTACATTCTGTCTGCCTCCTGTGCTCCCACTGTCTAAAAGGCCATTCTTTTCTCCTGTGTTCTCTCTTCCTCTTCCTGACCCAGAAGTCCCGCCTACTTGCCCAGTGATTGGTCCCTTGTAGTCTTTACTTGTTAGGAGAAAGTTCTACCACAATCCACCAATTAATTCATCCATTTATGCACCCATTCTTCAATACATTCATCCATTCAACCACCCAACCAAACATTAACCCCATTTGTCTATCCACTCATCCATCTATCCATTCATCCACTCTTGCATCTGCCCATTTATCCATCCTCCCATCCATACATCCACATATCCAATAAGCCACCCATTCCTCAGTCTATCTACTTACTCATTACACCAACCTGTCACCCATCCTTCATATGTCAAGCCACCTATTCCTTCATACATACGCTCGCCTAACCATCCAAACGCCCATTCATCCAATCCCTCACACACTCATGCACCTACCTAATCCATCCATCTATGCATCATACACCCATCCAAACTTTCATCCATACTTTTACCCAGCAATCCACCCATCTATCCATGAACACATCCACCCACCCATATTCCAATCTATCATTCACCCATCCACCATTGACTCATCAACCCACCATTCATTCTTCCACCCACTCATCTAGTTACCCATCCACCAATTTACCCATCCACCCTTCCACTCACCCTTTTATCCACCCATCTACACATCCAGTCACCCATCCACCATCTATCCATTCATCTATTCACCTACCCTCCCATGGAACCACCCAACTGTCCACTCACCCATCTGTCTACCATCTATCCATATATTCAATCACTCATCCACTCATCCAACCACTCATCTACCCCAACCATACATTCACCCATCCACTCATCCACCCTCCATCAATCCACTCTTCCAGCCACCCATTCAGCCACCCATCAAACCAACCAACCACAGAAACTTCATTAAGCCATCCCTTCTTCCATATGTCCACTCACCACCCATCCAATCATCTGTTCATCCAACCATTTACACACTCATTTTCCATCTATCCATCCATCCAACCTTCCCTCCACCCACCCATCCACCCACCTGTCCACTCACCAACCCACCCATCTATCTGTCCATGTCACCATCTAGCTTTCCATGCAACCATTAGTCCATCCATGCACTCATTCACCCACCCACCCACTCATCTAATCACCCCCACAACCATCCATCCACTTATGCACCCATCCATCCACCCTACCACCCACCCACCCATCTATCCATCCATACACACAAACATCCAATGACCCATCCACCCACCAATCCACTTTCCCACCCATCCATCAGCAATCCATCCATTCTCTCACTCACCTGCTCACCCATCTATCCATCCATCCATTCATCCACCCACTCATTGACACACCCATCTGTACATTTACCCACCCACTCATCCAAACAACCCAATCACTCATTGACCTATGCTCTCTCCCACCCACTCACTCACCCACCCACCCATTCATCCATGAATCCCTATAAATATACCCATCCAACCATCCTTCAGACAATCCACCCACCAATCTATCTCTCTGTACTGGTTGGTTTTGTGTGTCAACCCGACACAAGCTAGAGTCAGAAAGGAGCCTCAGTTGAGGAAATGCCTCCATGAGATCCAACTATAAGGCCTTTTCTCAATTACTGATCAGTGTGTGAAGGCACACCCCATTGTAGATGGTGCCAGCCCTGGTTCTGTGTTCTCTAAGGAAGCAGGCTAACCAGCCATGAGGAATAAGCTAGTAAGCAGCACCCACCATAGCCTCTGCATCGGTTCCTGCCTCCAGGCTCCTGCCCTGCTGAATTCTTGTCCTAGCTTCCCTCAGGGTGAACAGTAATGTGGACGTGTAAGACAAATAAGCCTTATCCTCCCCAACTTGCTTCTTGGTCAAGACGTTCTGTCACAGAATAGAAACCTAAACTAAGATACCATCCATCCACTCTTCCATGCATCCACCCATCTATCCATCCATGTACACTATCCAACCACACAACCATTAATCCATTTATTCATCTACCCATTCATCTATCCATCAAGCTATCCAGCCACTCACCCACTATTCTAACCACCTTTCTATTTATCCACCCATCTACTCATCTACCCACCTACTCATTTAACTACTCAATCACTCACCCACTGAGCCATTCACACACCCACTTATGTATACATGTGGGGCAGTGGACCATGCCAGGAAACTTGGTAAGCTTGAGTGGATTCAGAGACCCCAGGGCACCCATCTGAGGACAGTAGGCATTTCTCTGTTCCCTACCAAGATTCTTGGCCTGGAACAGGTGACCACATGCCCCACATAGGAACATGATCAACAGTCATGCCAATCAGAACAGAGTTCTCTGTGCTAATGAGGTATCCAGATGGGGCCCGAGGGCTTAGCCACTAAGCTTCCCTCCCCAGACATTCCTTCCTGAAAAAAGGTATTTACCCTCTGGTCCACCCTGAGGAAGTGGTATGCACCCATTTTCCACAATGAACAGTCAATAAACAGTGTGGATAAACATGGGTTGTCTCTGTCATCAAGGACTACCATGGGGACCATGGAGGGAGCCTTCCTTTACAGAGCTACATCGCCTAAGCCCCCCTCTGTGCTTCCAGACTCAGTGTTCTTCATCCCCATCCCTACACCCCTACACATCATCCTCAGCCCGAGGGGCTCCTTTGTTCCTAACTCAGGCTGAGGCCCCCAGGCTGGGCTGCACTCTCTCACCCGCTAAGAGGTGCACTGGTGCTTCCCACAAGCCCAGCACCTGATGGTGGCATAGGGTAAAATATAGTCTAGTGTTCTGTGTTTCATCTGCCCAGTAGGGTTCCCACACACCAACGGCAAGGCAGAACAAGCAAACATACATACATACATACAATCATACATACGTACGTCCATCCACCCACTCATCTGTCATCTATCCATCAGCATGTACCCTTTTGTTGGTGTCACAGTGCTGGCACTTTCTGGCCCACCCTCCCACAGGCTTCATGTCTGCCATGGAAGCAGGCATGAACAGCATAGGTGGTTAGCCTGCTCAGGGTACAGGCTGCAGGAAGAGGCACCTGTGGCCTATAGACTCTGGGAGAACCAGGAGTCATAATGTGTGGAGCAAGTCAGAGGCAAGTAGATCCTCAGAGATACAGGATGCAGAAAGGTTGAATGTGGGGACCATCTCCCATGGGAGTGAGGGGCTAGGAGGTATAGGACAGGAGAAAAGGATGGAAATAGCCAGTGGAGACAAAGACTGATGGTGAGGGAAGACTTAGCCAATTATTTGGGGATCACTGAGGCATGGGATGTACCTGACTGAGATCACAAAACAGATGTCATCATCTTGCATCTTCTTCAGTTGCTAGAAACCTGTTTTTTGAGACAAAGTCTAAGTTAGCTGCCCAGGGAGCCCCAGGGATGCTCATCTCCTTATCTGCAGCACTGGGATCACAAGTGCACCGCACCACACTTATTTTTTTGGTTTTGGGGGGTTTTGTTTTGTTTTTCTGCATGTGCTGGAGAGTTGAACTTAGGCCCTCACACTTGCATGCTGCATTTCCCCCACTAAACCACACCTGCTGTCCTAGGGGCAGATTTGAGGGGCCTCTCTGGGTCTGACAGCCTAACAGGGCCTCTCTGGGCTGTGGTGATGCCAGTAGCAGTCAACAGGCATGTAGGAGCTGTGCAAATGGCTGGTCTGAGGCATACTATGACAGCCGAGGCACACTGTGACAGCCAATGCACACTGTGACACCCTGTGACAGCCGAGGGACACTGTGACACACTGTGACACACTGTGACACACTGTGATACACTGTGACAGCTGAGGCACACTGTGACACACACTGTGACACACTGTGACAGCTGAGGGACACTGTGACACACTGTGACAGCCGAGGGACACTGTGACACACTGTGACAGCCGAGGCACACTGTGACACACTGTGATAGCCGAGGCACACTGTGACAGCTAAGGGACACTGTGACACACTGTGACACACTATGACAGCCAAGGGATGGGCTTTCTTAGTCCATGAGCCGAGTTAGTTTAAAATAACATCATGGTGGCAACAAAAGCAATTTGCTCCCGAATCTTTATTCTGAACAGATGATATGCTTTTAATCAAGCAGGGCATTCCAGAATGCTCCTAATTACTCTGAGTCAAGGACTTCAAGTCATCATGGCATCAATGCTGGGCACACGATAAGACTTTTTACCAAACAGGTTCCCTGAGAGCTGGGCTGAGGACCAGGGAGTTCAGGACTAAGAGACCTCCTAGGGGTGACCTGAGTTCAAACTGGTGACAAGGGTGCAGGCATCAGGCCTTGGGACACAAAGGTTTCAGCTGAGATTCATTAGAGCACTTTGGAGGTCTCTGTCTGCTTTGGAACCCCATTTCCCCTTCTGTAGAGTATAGCTAATGCTAGTGTCAGTGTGTGGCAATGGGAAGCATGGTACTCAGAGACTTACTGTCACAGTCACTGTGACTGTGTTCATGTAGCCTCCTGACACTCAGGAGGCTGGGAGAGGAGGGTTACGAGTTCTGAGCCAGTTTGAGGTGCAAGATCCTGTCTCCAACAAATAAGAAAGCCAAAGAACCAACCAAACCACCCCATTTCTGTTGTAAATTAGGGACAGCTTAGTTTTGTTGTGTCAGTATTAGCTTAGTTTTGCTGCAGTTACAAACAGGCCCACATCTACAAAGCTAACAGCACAGGTTCCCTTGTAATCCACATCAGCACACTCACCATGGTGCTTTGGTCTGGTTCACAACACCCGACTCCAGGACTATGACACTCAAGTGATAACAGGTCATTTCCTGTTGACCTTAGTCAGTTTTGCAGACCCTGGCAACCCGACTGTTCTCCTGTGCTTGTAGTACTCAGCTATTGCTTGGTAAGAACACCTGCTGCATCTCTTTGGTATGGAGTTGTGAGCCTGTACTTTTTTTCATGCCCTCAGGTCATCTTGAATGTGGGTGCTGTTGCATGAATCTGTCACTGTCTTTGAGTATATTTGTGTTGTGCACTTGCCACACAGAAGCCATGCACGTTGATGCTCACATTGCAGCTAAGGAGTCCCAAGGCATAGTGACTTCAGGAGTGGCTGGATCCAGGTGCTCACTTCTCCTGAGTCTCTGCTGTGTCTAGGCTCCCTGCAGAGGCCCTAGGGAGGGATGGCTGTGGGTTTGGGGCCTGGGGGTGGGGGCATGTTAAGGGGAGAGCTTAGATTTTCATCCTTTTTCTAATATCAAATGGCCCAGACAGCATACCACAAAAGCTACAGCAACTTCAGGAGCTTGATTGGCGTGAAACATGGGCAAATTATAGCCTTCTTTTCTCACTGTGCTGCTCATGCTCCAGTCACACTATAGCTTGTCCTAGACAGGATCAGACTGGCTTCTCCACAGTGTTTGCTCACAGGCTCCCTCTCCACCCTCAGTCGGATCACAGGACTGGCTCCATCTCCCAGAATCTCTCTGTCTGGAGAGTCTTGATCCTGCCTCATCTCTGACCACAAATGCATTTACTTCCAGTCAAGGAGGTCTAGGGCAGAGACGTAAGGGCGAAGCCAGAGCACAGTTTGCTTAATTGATTTGCTCTTAATTGGCACCTTTCCCAGATTGTCCCTGGAGGAGGGGCAGAGAGCTTCCCCCAGCTTTGTTTTGAAGTCAGCAGACCCCATCCTTCTGCAGCCTCCTTAGCCACAGCAGTGGGGGATTGAGGGCATGTTCAAGGTGGAGCCTCACCTAGAATCTCCCAGTGAAGGATCAGGGATGGAGCCCAGCCTAGAACCCCTCAGTGAGGGGGCTGTGGATGTGGTCAGGGATGGAGCCCAGCCTAGAACCCTTCAGTGAGGGGGCTGATGGTGGTGATCTGTACAGTCTTCACCTAGTTCCCAGCACCCATCAGTGGAGGGGGAACTGCAAGGGTGGAAAGGATGGATGGAAGGCATTGATACACACACATCGGGATAGTGGGGCCAGGCTGGCCGGAATGCCTGGTCCTCCTGCTTCAGTTTCCCCAGCAATGGGCTGAGTGACTTACCTTTACTAAACTTGGTTTCCTTGGCTTGTCTGGAGGCTGCATGGGGCCTCACAACTGGGCCTTCCCACCAGCCATGCCCCAGCATGTTATATCTTCATCAAGCACCTGGAGATAGATATCCCCTGGCTAAGACTGGACCTTCCCTCTAGCCCCATGCCCCAGCATGTTATAATGTCTCCATCAAGCACCTGGAGGTAGATATCCCCTGGCTAAGGATAATTCTCAGGCTGGTAGTTGTCACCCTACACCTGTCTTGAGCTTGGAAGCAGCTTCTTAGAGGCTCCTCCCTTTGGGATTCTCCCAGGGATGAAGCTGGGGGCATGGTCAGATATTCCTGCCAGTGTCCCTTTGGCCTGAGAATGCATATGCTGCACCCAGGAGACTCCACTGTTGGTCTTTTTTTGTGGGTGCATGACTGGGGAAGAGGGGCACCCACACCATGTATAGATTTGGTGTCTCTCCCCTCTCCTGCTCCTTGTTTCTCTCAGTCCCTTGTTCTCCAATCCTTCCCTCCTGGACATCATGGGAAGCTGCGCCCTCCTCACTGTGGTCCTGCCATGGCCTCTGTGGCACCTAGTTCCTGGTGTTCACTCTTCGTGTGCAGTCCCCTCCCTGTGAGTGTGAACTGGAGTGTGAATTGCTTCTGACCAATAGAATAGGGCAGAAATGATGTCACTTCTGGGACTATGTTATCCCACCTTGCTGTCTCCCAGATATTTTTCTCTGATAGCCATGTTCTCTGACCTCCCCATTCCATTCTGTGTCTGTCTATCCCCAGCCTCACAGTTTTTGTTTTGTTTTGTTTTTTTATTTTTTTCTGAAATTCCTGGATTTAAAGTGTTTTGTTGTGAAATAATTCTAAACTTACAGGAACTAATGCTTGGCTTGTGGGCATACCTTCCCACAGCACACGGGCCCCAGCTGGACAGCTAGACAGCCAAGCAGCTGTGTCCCCACTTCACTGGGAAGTCACCTGATTTTTCTTTCACAGGGTCTTCATCTGCACTCCAGACTGGTCTAGAACTCAGAGCAATCCTCCTGCCTCAGCTCTTCCAGTACTGGAATGCAAGGCATTCACTGCTCTTTTGGTACTGGTGGGCTGGCTCTCCCAGGACCTTTCTACATATTTACACTCCCTGAGTCTCTCAGGGCTCTAACAGCTTGCCTTCACCCAGGACTCAGCCCTTCTGCAGACTCTGCCTCGATTTCTCATCATCACCATGTTCTTCCTCTCTGGGGACCTGTTTCTGTTACCTCTCAGTAACTGTTCTGGCTACTGGTCCTCTGGGCCTACATGTCTGCAAACTGTAGGTGCCTAATAAAGGACATGTGAGGTGGAAGCTGCCTTGTGATGAACATGGGGGCTCAGGTAGCATGACGGTGCTCCCAGGAGTGATTTGTTTTGTCTGACATCTGTGAATGCCCACATGCCCCAACAAGTGCTGGGACCTGGATTTGAATCCCCAGAACCCAAACCCAGCTCTGAGGTCCCTGGTCTTTAGGGCAGCCCAGCCAATCAGCAAAGCCCTGTCTCAGAAAGGGAGGTTGGGGGAGGCCAGAGGCTCCATGATCAGCCTCAGCCTCCACTGATCTGCAGGAGTGTGAGGCAGGAGGATTGCTGTGGGTCCATGGTCAGCCTGGATTCCAGCATCCAAGGAGATGGCAACAACAGGGTGACTGACGGGTCATGGAGCAGGCCTTGGGCCTGAGATGCATTTGGTGCTCAATATGTCCTCTCCTGTAGTGGATCCTGAGTCAGCCCTAACCTTTGTCAGTCTTTTGAGAGATGGGCCCTGCCCATTTCAGAGCCCGTTGTGGGCACCAACTGGGTAAGTAGGTGAGGGGGGATTATTGGCAGGTGGTAGTGCCTTTAAGGGGAGGAGCCTGAAGGGAGAGCTGTGGGTTGTGAGGTGTCCTTGAGAAAGGGTTTTCAGGACCCATTCTTCCACAGGGAGGGCCTTGCTGTTCAGGCTGGCTCTGAACTCCAGGCACTAGTCCTGTCTCAGCTTCCTGAGTGTTAGGGTGACAGCAGTGCCCAGTACACCCCAGCTCTGGTCTCCTAGATCCGTCCATACTCTAGGATGGACCCTGTGATGTGTGTGCCAGAGAAAACCCGGCACTCAGGAGGCAGAGGCAGGAGGATCTCCAAGAGTTCCAGGCCAACCTGGGCTACATGATGAGTGCTTGTCTCAAGAAAACAGAAAACAATAACCCAGCAAAACCAGGTCCTTCCCTCTAACCAGATCGTGGTAGGCCTTTAGTCACAGTCCTGGGGACTGACCTGGGAGGCCGAAGGGCAGTGATGCTGGAAAAGAAATGAGCCCCACTTCCTTTGCACCCAAGCAGAGACAGAGCGTGCCCCTGCCTCCAAATTTCAGTCACAGCTGATTATGGTGGGAGCACTAGTCATACCAAACAATACCAGAGCCCTGATTGGCCACAGGGAACTGGGGAGCAAGGTTCAGAGGGGACAAAGCCTTTCCAAGGGTGGCACAGGAGAGGCACCGAGATGGCATCTAGTTCAAGGAAGGCAGAGGCAAATCCTTGTAGTTGTCTTCTTGATCTCACTAGCATAATAGTCCTCAATTGTTGCTGCATCCATTGTTCAGAGCTACAAAATGACACTGGCCATGGTGAGGACCTTTATGGAGAGAATGGATCCAGATCAGTCTCCATGATGTTGGGTTGAGGAGGGGAAGGGAGCTGCTCAGTTTGTGTGAGTTTTGGAGGGTGTATCCGCTTACCAAAATACAAGTTCCTGTCTCTTCCTGGGTTTTATTTGTCCTTTGGGGTGAGCATGCTGAGCTGAGCCCAGCCAATTGGAGCCCTGAGGCCTTATGGCCTCAACACAAGCCCAGAGCTGACATGAGCAACAAGGTTCCACTTCCCTGGGGTGGTGAGAAGAATCCGGTGCCTGAAGTCTACCGATGTGCTCAGATGCCAAGTTAGACTCAGTTTCCCTATTCATGAACTAACGTCAAATGGGGCGACCGACTTGGGCTCCTCTGGGAATGACCTAAGTCAGGGCTTAAGTAATGCCCCACCAGCCACAAGTCCGCAATAGTCAAAGGGCTTTATGACAATGACGTCATAAAGGTCGGAAGCGTCCAGAACCCCGAGGTCTCCTGGACATCATGTGGGCTGAACTGTCCCCAGGAGCCTCTTCCGCTTGAGGCTCCCAAGTTCGGCCACAGCAGGCGCCGCTCCCACCCGGCCACGGGGTCCCTGAGTGGCTCCGGAGATGCCCGAGGGGCTTCCGTACTGTCCCACAAGGGACTCATTGGAGCTCGGGAGCCTGAGGTAGGGACTGCCATGGCGCGGTTGGAGTGCCCCCGGGTAGCCCCGGTGGCCCTGGTGGCTCTCTGGCTGGTCCTGTCCCTGTCGCCCACGGACGCTCAGGTTAACCTGAGCTCGGTGGACTTTTTGGACCTCCCGGCGCTGCTTGGGGTTCCCGTGGACCCCAAGAGGGCACGCGGATACCTGCTAGTGGCCCCGCCGGCCGACGCCTGCCTCGCCATCGAGGGCCCCGGGCCCGACAATCGCTCACTGGACCCACTGGTGCTGGTCCGGCCCCTGGGCTGCTCCTGGGAGCACACAGGGCGGCGAGCACGGAGAGCTGGAGCCACAGCAGCCTCAGTGAACCCTGAGTCCCCAGAGCAGCTGCACGTGTTTGAGGACCTGGAGGTGACCGTGCGCTGTGACCAGCCAGCCCGCGTGCTGCTGCCCCACGGGGAACCCTGCCCCGAACCCGAGTGTCACTCCATAGTGGCTGCATCCTGGGCGCTCGCCCGAGCCCTGGCCCTGGCTGCGTCTACTCTGTTCGTGCTGCGGCAGCTGTGGCCGTGGGTCCGGGGCTGGGGTAGCCGTGGCACCGCGGTGAAGACGCAGACATGCCAGAAGGCGCAGGTGCGCACGTTCACTCGCCTTAGCGACCTGTGTGCCATCTGCCTGGACGACTACGAGGAGGGCGAACGGCTCAAGATCCTGCCCTGCGCACATGCGTACCACTGTCGCTGCATCGACCCCTGGTTCTCGCGCGCTACGCGGCGTTCATGCCCCCTTTGCAAGCAGTCAGTGGCCAGCACGCACGACGGTTCCACGGACGGCAGCGTAGGCGGCGACGAACCACTCCTGCCCGGACACCGCCCGCCCATCTGGGCCATCCAGGCCCAGCTGCGCTCCCGCAGGCTCGAGCTGCTAACCCGGACAGTCCCCTGCCGCTGCTGCAGCAGCACCACGTCCCTGGGGGTGGCCGAGAACGTGGCGCCGTCAGAAGCGACCCCCGAGCCTTCCTGACCCCCAACTGACGCGGGAAGGGTGGAAAACAGTCAGGGGAGGTGGGGGTGCCCAATAAAGCCTGTTTGAATCTGGAGTTTCCCACTTTCCTGCACTGCGCTGAGGGAACCAGTGGAGCTGGACGGGACCTCCGTGTAGCCACGCCCGGGAAGTCAGACCCCGCCCGCCCACCACAGCAGAATCTCGCCCTGTTCTGTTCTATTCTCCGCACCCCAGCATAGCCTTGCCCCGTCCAAACCCCGCCTCAGCATAGCCCTGTCCCCCTCCCCCCGCATGGCGACTCTCAGCCCAGCATAACTACTCGCGCCGTCCAGTGTTTGTCCAGTCTCGTTTTCACTCCCACATCGCACCCGTCCTGTCCTGGGGGCTTGCGACTGAGGCCAGGCGGCCTACACTGTCTCGCCTCTCTGAGCCAATGCCTGCCCCACTAGTCTAAGGAAGACTGGCTTTCAGTATGTGCAAAGGCCTGGGTGATTGGTCAGCATCTGTTGACTGTGACCGACTGCCCAGTTGTCAGGAATGATGAAGTCCTGCGGTGAACAAGGCTACTGTCCTTGGAGGCTGGGGATGTACAGTGGCCCCCATATGCAGCAGGCGCTTGATAAGTGCACAGGGGTTCCCCTCCTGTGAGTGTGTGTGTGGGTCCCCGTTTTGTCGTAGCTTCTCTGCCCTGCACGGGGGCACGGGCTGTATCTAACCGCCTCCAGCTGCCACCGACTCCCAAGAGACCCAGTTGCTGGAGCGTCCATGCCAGCTCCGCACCCCGGTTCCGGCGGGGGCCCCTACCTGCCGGACCAGACGGCGCCATCAGTGTTCGCCCGCGGAGGAGCAAAGGGGGAAACTGAGGCTTTGCAGAGAGCTCTGGCCATGGTGACAAGGCGCTGGCCGGGACCAGGGCGGCTGTAGTCTTCAGGGGTCCTTCGAGGCTTCGGGCTGGAACAGGGCCGCAGAGGCAGAAGGGACCCGAATTTGAACTCCGGTCATGGGCTACCTAGACAACCCTCGGTCTATGCAAGGAGTGAGGACCTCAGTTTCAGTCTCGAGGATCCCCAGACTGGGGCACAAAGCTCAGGTGAGCAGGCTGCGGGGCTCTCGGGGATCTGGGCCTGTGCAAAGGTCCTGAGGCCGGATGGGAAGTCTGTGGTGTCTCAGCCTTTCTAGGTCGCGGTGTGAGCCGAGCCCCCGCCCCACCCCCTCCACCCCGTGCCTACGCCTTCTGCAGACCCTGCAGCGCTGGACGGGGAGGGGGGGTGGTGGTGGGGGGGGCCCTGCCCTCCTCCCGCCGCCTGTGCCCCGCCCACTGCTCTCCTCCAGACTCTCCCTTCTCCCGGTCCCCCTCCCCTGGCAAGCCCCGGGCCTGGCCCAGAAGGGGAGGACATCCTAGGAACAGATGGCCGCCGTCCTCGCCCAGTGCTTTGCCAGTTAATTAACGCCGCCTGTAATTAAACTTCCCACAAATTAGCTGTCAGCGTCGCTAAAGACAACCGTCCTCTCAGATGCCATCTTGAAGAGCGGGATCCTGAGTCTTGTCAACAGGATAATTAGAGGATGGGGGTTGGGTGGGGTGAGGGTGGTGGGATCTCCCTCCTCTAATGTCTCTATCCGCACCCATGGCGGGGACTGCAGCAACACAGACGTTTTCCTCTGGTTTCACAAATTCACATTTTGCTTTGTGTTTTTGAGGCTTTAATAAAGACCTACTGTGCTCAGGCACTGTGCGGGACAGCAGTGATCAGGGCACGTGGAATGACTGTTTAGCTTGAGCTTGACTGGCTTGGGGGAGGGGAAAGGTCTCAGAGGTCGCTCTGTCTCTGTCCCTCTCCCTCCCTGCCTGCCTCCCTGGCTGCTCTGAGCTTGTGTAACTGTCACATCTAACTGAATCCTTAAATCCCACTTCACTGCGTCCGCCCGCGGCAGTCTCTACACAAGCGAAGCCTTACCACCCAGCTGCCCCGGGGACAACTATGTGCGCGAGTTTTCCCCACTCGGGAAACACCAGGATCGGCTCCATACGATGCAGCTGTGAAAAAGGAAGGCTGCTCTCCAGAGACTCCACAGGCCTGTAGCAGATCTCAGGAGCTGCACTGAGCACAGGATCCAGATCTGAGTGGGCAGAACGCTCTGGAGCTCACAGAAAACTCATGGAGGCTGAGAAGGGCTGAGTCATACCTGCTGCGAAAAATGTTGAGGCCAGCAGGGCGGTGGTGGTGCACGCCTTTAATCCCAGCACTTGGGAGGCATAGGCAGGAGGATTTCTGAGTTCGAGGCCAGCCTGGT
>NW_022196909.1:71542884-71547263 GCF_008632895.1 Mastomys coucha | reverse complement strand
AAAAAAAAAAAAAAAAAAGGTTGAGGTCAGCCTGGACTAGGTGACACCCTGCCATAAAACAAAACAACAAACAAACAAACGAACAAACCAGTGAATGAGCCAGTCAGCGTGGATACACTTTTGATCTTAGACTCCTGAGGTAGATAGAGGTAGGAAGATCTCTGTGAGTTCCGGGACAGCCTGGTCTAGACAAGAGACCTTGTCTCAAAACAAAAACAAAATCAAAACGACCCAAAACCCTGAAAGAATGAATGAACTCTCTACTGAAGGCCAAGCTAGCCCAGGGTCAGTGGCCAGTGACCCTGGGACCCATCCCAGACCCAAAGGAGACAAACCTCAAGATTAGCCCCTTACATTTGGTGCTTGCTAAAACTTTGCTCCTTGAAGGAGGGTCAGTCTTTCACTTAGTCTAGCCTGGCCTCCACAGCGACTTGCACCTGTATTCTTCACGATGGGAAAGCTGAAGCAGGAAGATTATCACGAGTTCAAAGTCAGCCTGGCCTATGATGGGCAACTGTGTCAAAATGAAATGAAACCAAAGCATAATAAAAATAAATCACACAAAACATAGACATTTGAAAGTCACATTAAAGAAATAAAACAAGGGCCAGCAAGATCGTTCATACCTGCAGGCTCTTGCTGCCAAGCCCAGCGACTTGAGTTTGATCCCCATGACATGGTGGAAGGATATCTGACTCTAGCAAGCTGTTTTCTGACTTCCTTTAGTGAGCAGAGATGCAATGTTTTCCAATAAATAATAAAAATACCTTTAAGAAATTTAAAATAGGCTATAGTACAAAACAAACTAATCTTAAAGACAAAATAACTTAAAAGTAAATAGAAAATAAAAGCTATACTTGGCAGTTTGGGCACCGCACCCCACGTAGGTGACAGACTGACACACCATACAAAAATATGTAGAGCTTGGCAACGTGGGTGAATTGGCACACAGTAGGTGCTGCATAAGGGTGCGCACGTATCATCCAGCACGCCCAAGGGCGGCAGAGACAGAAGGATCAGGGATTCAAGGCCAGCTAGGAGTATACAGTAAGCCTAAGGCAGGTGTTCTGGTCTCAGAGTTCCCCGCGGCCCAGGGCGGCCAAGCCAAGTCCATCCAGGAGGGCGTGTCTGTGGACTCACAGTGACCAATCAAGATGCGGAGCTTGGCATGACCTCATCACGAAACACAGCCATTGGCTGTGGGTCTGCGCGCGACTGAATCACCAGAGCGCCTGTGCAGACTCCTCGGGCCTCTCCCTGCGGCTTTGGGGGTCAGAAGGGAAATATGGGCGCCCCTCCTCCGTCTTAGAAAGGAACGCTGCGTGCGAGAGCGTCGAGAACCCGCTCCATGTCCCCGTTGCTCCAAATTCTGCATGGAGACACTCTGGCCCAGCCACACCTCACGTCTGTGCGGGGGCTGGGACGCAGCGGTGCAAAAGTCCCGGGGCAGGACGGGCCTGGCGGTTGGGGAGTGGAGGAGGGGTGGGACGGGTGGACAGACGGATAGACTGAACCTGTGTGGCTGGAGCGCACGTGCAGACAAGGAGGCAGGACTGCGGGGCAGGCCCAGGAGTGCCTTGTGGGCTGCAGACAGCACTGCAGTTGGTCTGTGAAGGAGGGCTGTGGGCAGAGGAGGAAGCGAGTCAACTCGGTGGTCACAGAAAGTAGATGGCAGTGTAGACATTGTGTGCTCCAAGTGTTGGAGGAAGTGGGTTGAGCCTGAGTGTGGTAGGGCTGCTGCAGGCCAAATGGATGAGTAAGCCATTGCAGGTAGTCATGGTGACTCAATGCTGCCCGTTGCTATGGTGTCTACTCTCACATACATCTCCCGTGACCTTACCATCCCAGCCTCAGCCGCTAACACACACACACACACACACACACACACACACACACACACACACGCCCCCAGCCTCCCAGGTGCAGCGGAGTCCTATGATCCCCAAATCCCATCCGGAGCTGGATTGTTTTTAGTTTGTTTGGTCAAAGTTGACTGACATGGTGGCGTCCAGGTTACCTGTTTCATCTGGGCGGCACCAGCCACGGTCATTGGTCTGCACCGCTGTCTTGGGGCTGTGGATGTGGATTGCTGTCTGATGGCACTGACTGGAACAGTTTATACACTGGTGGAAAATAATCAAATTTCTTGTGACAACTGGTGTCCTCTGACCTGTCTGGCATTGTTCATGTTCAGAGTCTTGGTCCCCTTAATACACACCATCGTCATCGTCGTTGTCGTCGTCGTCGTCGTCGTCATCATCATCACAATTAGCAACAGCAGCATCACTATCATCACCATCCCCACCATCATCACCTTCATCATCATCATGATCATGATCACCACCACCACCGTGGGTGGCTGGATGCACGTGGGGAGCTGCGCCTAAACCTGTCCATGTGTCTGAACCTGATTTGCAGAGGTGCACCAAGTGGGCTTGTCACCAGCTCTGCAGAACACTGATAAATCGAGAGAATTAAAATCCATTTAGAGGGAAATCTCTAAATAGGCCTGTGTTGTGTTTTCTGCTTTTTCCCTTTCCTTTCCCTGCTGTCCCTGGCTGGTAAATGTATTCCAGACACAGAACAGGAGGCTGACTTAATTGAATTTAAAGCAGGTGTTACATCTGCCTGTGTGAGCCAAGCATGTGGAGCACTCCAAGGACAGAGTGCCTTTACTACATGTGCCTAAGTCTTGCTCTAAGGAAGGACAGAGGAGACAACTTGGGGATCTTGGGGCTGGTACTTTGTGAGGAACCCCCAAGAGATCAAGGCCCAAGGTAGAGCATGAAGATGGGGCATGTGGAAGGTGAGTGTATGACCCCAGGCAGCACTCTCCTCTTCTGACTTTAATGGGCCCTCCAGACAGCCCAGCCACAAGATCACAGAAGGACCCCACCCCTGACCACGCCCCCCAGCTCCTCACTGGGGGATTCTAGGTGGGGCTCCACTCTGACCATGCCCCCCCAGCTCCTCACTGGGTGATTCTAGGTGGGGCTCCACCCCTGACCATGCGCTCACCTCTTCAGGATTTGAATTACACGTATTTTATGGGTATTGGTGTTATCTGTGCATCCCTGGTGCCCACAGAGGGCAGAAGATGCCTCTGGTGCTCGGAACTGGAGTTTCAGAGGGCTGTGATGCTATGTGGTTGTTAGGAATCAAACCCAAGCCCCCAGACAGAGCAACTGGTGCTTCGCCATCTCTCCTGCTCTTTCGGGTCTTTTTAAGACAGAGTCTCACTGAGTTGTTTATACTACCCTTGAACTTCGCTCCTTCTGCCTCAGCCTTCCGAGTAGCCGTCTTCAGCACAGCACTTAGAGGAACCTCATTTAGACCCTGACTTCCTATCACCTATCCCCAACACCTGTCTCCTCGGTGTTTATGAAGTTTGCTTCTCTGAGGACTTTTCTATAAGTTGAGTTCTACGGTGTCTTAGTGTTCTATTGCTGTGACACCGTGACTACAGCAACTTACAAAATGAAGGATTTAACTGGGGGCTTGCTTACAGTCTCAGAAGGTTGGTCCATTATCATCAAGGTGGGAGCAGACAGTCATGGTGCCAAAGCAATGGCTGAGAGCTTTACATCTTTGAGCTGCAGGTACCAGGCAGAGACACTGAACCTGCTGTGGGCTTTTAAACCCTCAAAACCCACCCCAGTGACATACCTCCTCCAACAAGGTCACATGTTCTAATCCTTCCAAACAGTTCCACTAACTGTGAATTAAAAATATATGAGCCTATAGAGGCTGTTCTCATTCAAACAGCTCCAAACACTGGATTTTGTGACCCAGCAGCCTTAGTCACTGAGTGTAATGGCCACAAGGCTCATCCACATTGTACCAGGTGTCTCATCTTCTGACTTTTTAGTGGCTGAATACTATTCCATTGTATAATGGGCTACACCATGCTCATGCACTCCTTTGTGGGTCAGCTGCTTCCAGCTGTTTACTATTATGAATGTTGGGATACATCTGTTACAACAGCTGCATCCCACCACTGTCGGTTAAAAGAGAACGGTTGGTTCATGTAATAACTCTATGCCAAGGTAATGTTTTTAACAAATGCCACTCAGTGCTCACCACTCAGTGCTCACCACTCAGTGCTTATTCTATACCATAGCTCTCTACCTTAGTAAAGCTGTGACCCTTTAATACAGTTCCTCATGTTCTGGTGACCTCCAACCATAAAATTATATTCGTTGCTTGCCACGCACACTTGTGTGATGGTGGTATTTGAGGCGAAAACTTCAAGGAAAGTCAGCCTCCTGCCTCCGCATTGTTGCCTGGCACCCCAAACTCAGAGGCCCAGAAATGTCTTCGTACTTGTGTGCTAGGAACTCACCAAGATATCATATTCTTACAGCTAGCAAGAGAAAATT
>NW_022196909.1:71540408-71542180 GCF_008632895.1 Mastomys coucha | reverse complement strand
GCCGAATCCCGTGCCCACCTGGCCAGAATCCCTTGTCCCGCGGAACAGGGACCCCGCAAGAAACCCCGGTCCGCGGCAGTTGCTACTTCATAACATTTTTTTTTTGGTTACAGTTGTGGATGCTAATGTAAATATCTGTGCTTTCCAATGGTCTTAGGTGAGCCCTGTGCAATGGTCATCCAGTCCCCATGGGATCGCAAGCCACCAGTTGAGAACCTCTGCTATGGTGCTGTCCAGCTGGAGGACTCAGAGATGCTGCTCTAATGGCTCCTCAACCACTTCAGCTTCTCCCCTTCCCTCTGTTTCTCTCCTCTCCACACTTCAAGTTGTGTGCACTAGTCACCATGACTTGGCACATACAGTTTCACCTCCTTGAATGACCTTTCCCTCTCTATGTGTGGATTCACACACTTGTGAGGCTAGAGGTGAACCTCAGGTGTCTTCCTGAGTCTCTCACACTCCTATGTCTTGAAATGTCTTAGCCTGTGAAGCCATTCTCCATCCCTTAAATGATGTCATGAGATGTCCCCTCTGCATTTCTGTGTGACAATGGTTCCTTCTACACCGATGGGATGTGAGCCCCCCACTCTTGCCAGGGAACCTTACAACTCACCCTTCTTTCCTCTCTGTACACAGCTAGACTTCCCAGCATCCCTTATTTTGTCCTTGGAAATGTCTCCTCATCCCAGCTTCCTCTTTTTTTTAGCTTAGTTTTTAAAATATGAGACAGGGTTTCTCTGTGCAGCCCAGGCTGTCCTGGAACTCACTATAGAGACCAGGGATCCTCAAACTCAGAGATCTGCCTGCCTCTGCCTCCCAAGTGCTGGGGTTAAAGATGTCAACCAACCTCGCATCCTGCTCTTGCAGAGGACCCAGTTCGATTCACAGCACCTATGTGGATATAAGCAAACATCTGTAGCTCCACCTCCAGAGAACTCGACACCCCCTTCTGGCCTCTGCAGAGCTGCACTCATGTTGAAACACAGCTCTTGCCATGTCCTCCCGCATGCTGCACAGCTAGGCAACACAGCACAGTGCTGGCATTCATCCAGGGCTTGCTCAGCACTGCCAGGATTCACCTGAGCTCTCTCCAGCCAACTCCAGCCCGTGACAAAGAGGAAGGGGGTTTGTCCTGCCTTTCAGCTGTGACTGTAGCGTATCCAATCGCTGCATTTGTTTTCCATCTGCAAGCGCTGTGGTGACAGATGAGGGCAGGAGTGTGAGGCAGCCTGTGGAATTTTCACTGTTTTAGGCACTCAGCAGACTTTCCTCAAAAAGCTATCTGGCCTGATCTCCAAATGAGAAAGCTTTTAAACACACACTCACTCACACCCTACAGACAGCATCTTCAGTTAAAAATGAATGAAAACAGAAAAAAGAAAGAAAGATACAGGCAATTAATACACAGTTCAAGTGTTGCCTTCCTCAAGAGAGATGCAGCTCGAGGTGAGAAGAGCAGGGGCAGAGGGGGCTTTTCCACAGCATGGACAGGGACTCAAGTGCAGATCCTTTGTGGGACCTTCTGACAGGGACAGATGGAGTGTTCATGCTGCAGCATTTTCCTCAGTGATTGCACTGCACTGACTAGCCTCGCCTCTCCCAGAAGTCTGCAACACAAAGAAGTCTCTATCCCCACAGCCATTTATCCCTTCATTCCAAATATTGAGTCCTTACTGAAGGTTAGAGAGGAAGGAGGAAAGGATGCAGAAGGCGATGGAGGAGGAGATGGGGGAGGAGATGAAGGAGGGGATGGGGGAGGAGATGGGGGAAGA
>NW_022196909.1:71532215-71540132 GCF_008632895.1 Mastomys coucha | reverse complement strand
GGGAGGGGATGGGGGAGAGGATAGGGAGGGGGTGGGGGAAGGGATGGGGGAGTAGGTGAAGGAGGAGATGGAGGAGATGGGGAGGAGATGGGGGAGGGGATGGAGGAGGAGATGGAGGAGGAAGAAGACATGGGGAAGTAGGTGAAGGAGGAGATGGACTAGGAGATGGGGGAGGAGATGGAGGAAGAGATGAGGGAGGGAATGGGGGAAGAGATGGAGGAGGAGGTGGAGGAGGAGTTGTGGGAGGAGATGAAGGGGATGGAGAAGGTTGTGGAGGAGGAGATGGAGCTTGTGGTATGGGAACATCAGGGAATAGAGAGACCAGTCCCCATCTAACTGGAACTCTGGGACATTTGTTACCACAGCTTCATCTGGATTGCAAAATTCCAGACTGGGCAACTTTTGTACTATACAGGTCACTCCACACTCATGATTACTGTTAGTCATGGTGGGTGTGAGGCTTCCTTGGAGAATGACAATTTAGGATGAGGAGGCATTGTTAGGTGAAGGGGTGAGTAGAGGCAGGGTGAAAAGAAGTTTGGGCTTTCTGTTGAGGGCACAGGGATAGGGAAAGGGAAAGGTCAGGACTTACTCAAGATGGATCAGTCCTTCCTGCTGTGGTGACTGCCAGGAGACTGCTGAAGAGGCTGTCTGAGCAGTAGACCAGCCTTAGAGGTGCAGTGTGGGTGGTCTCTGGGGTGGAGGGTAGGACAGGAGATTGGGCTTCTTTTTATGGAGCCATCATGATGTGAAGACACAAAGAGGATCTGATGTCAGATTGAGGAGAAAGAGCTGTACTGGCATTAGGTCCATGAAAACCAAGAGGTACTCAGAAATAGACTTTGTGAGGGCTGGAGGGAAGCTAACTGTGTACTGACAGGTCAGAGTCAGATGCATGCTCCTAATAGCAGAGCTAAGCTTCTGAGCAGATTACCAGTAAATAAAGGAGGAGTAAGGAGAGAAAGACAAAGAGAAGGAGGATAAAGTGGAGGAGAAAGAGAAAGGAGAGGTGGAAGAGGGGAGGGAGGAGGAAGAAGAGGCTGCACTCTTCTTCAGCCTCAGCAGTCTTTAACAAGATTGGACCATTGAAATTTATCAAATATCTATCTGTCCTCATCCTTCTAGGTCACATGACCTAGATCAGTCAGGCCTACATAAACCAAGCAAGGGGACATCTTCAAACTAAAGCTTTGAGAAAATACATGGGCCAGCCTCAAACTGACAACTCCATTATTTCCTCCGGAGTTTGCTTAATTAGTAAGTCAACTGCATGTGTTCCTTGCTTGGATGGAGGCTGGGAAGTTTTTACTGTGTGTAGAGAGGAGAAGGTGGACATGTTGGAAGGTTTCCCAGTAACAGTAATGTGTGTTGGGGGTAGGGTGGGAGGTGGATGGATGAATGGACAAATGGGTAGGCAGATTGGTGAACAGATGGATGGATAGATGGATGGATGGATGGGTGGATGGATAGATGGATGGGTGGATGGGTGGATGGATAGATGGATGAGTGAATAGATGGATGGATAAAGGGTGAATGGATGGATGGGTAGATGAATGGGTGGATGGATGGATGGATGGGTGGATGGGTGGATGGATGAGTGAACAAGTGGATAGATGATCAGCTGGACAGACGGATCATTGATAGATGGGTGGGTGGGTGGATGGACAGATGAGTGAGTAGGTGGGTGGTGGAGTGATGGGTAGATAGATCAATGGATGAGTGGGTGAATGGATGAATGAATAGGTGGACAGGGAGATTGGTAGCTGCATGGTGCAGGGGTGAATGGATGAGTAGGAGATGGGTGGGTTATCTGCAGTCAGTTCTCAGTGTTACTGACAGGGTAAGATCTTGATGTGTTTTTGTCTTTAGGTGTGGACACGCCCCCCACATCAGGTCGGTACCCCGAGTACAGTGAAGAGGTGTTTCTGACACATCACTCTGCCTCTGGTTCTGGTGAGGATTTGGTGAACAGCAGCTCAGCTCTTTCCCTCTCATTCCTTTTAACATAAAAACATCTTAGTGGTCTAATCAGCCTCTTGATTTTTCTCTAACAACTGGACTCTCTTGGGTTGAGTGAGTCCCAGAAGTGTGTGTTGTCATACACTTGTGATGCTCGCCTTCAGGAGACTGAGGCTGGTGAGTACCTCAGTTCAGCTCCAGCCTGGGTTATACAAGGAGAACCCACATCAATAAAATGAATGAATTGCATCTCCCCTTGTTGGAGGTGCTCATATCTGTGTGGAACACCAGTATATAATGTTTATTTCTTTTGAATTCATTTCTGCTCCCATCTGTAAATTTAGCTTTTCATCCACTGCCACAGTGAACAATATCATCTAAAACAGGTTTCAGGTTTCAAAATGAAGTAAAGTTTGAAGAAAAATATCCAGGAAGTCTGGGATGGGCCATATACAGGTGGCAAAGATGTGCTTAGCTTTGTTCCCTTGTTGCTGTTCGGCCTGAGGCAAGCCTCCCACCCTCTCAGATCCTAAGTTTTCTTCT
This sequence comes from Mastomys coucha, assembly GCF_008632895.1. Lineage (NCBI taxonomy): Eukaryota > Metazoa > Chordata > Mammalia > Rodentia > Muridae > Mastomys > Mastomys coucha. The sequence continues at coordinate 71,537,630 of NW_022196909.1, read as the reverse complement.
CTAAAAATACTTTCAGTAACTGTTGTGCCATCAAATTTCTCCTTGTTTGTTTGTCAAGGTAGACTGAGAGCCTCCCATCTCTATCTCCCAAGTCCAGGATGATAGACATGCACCTCCATCCTTGGCTAGGGGACCAATTTTTGGAGCAGGGCTTCCAGAGGCTGAGTATTCGTCCTCCCACAAGGTGAACCCTGGAGGCTTGAGTCCACCTGGAAATAATTGCTATGCGCATGTGCCAGTGTCTGTGGGATGCCCATGGTCCAACCTCAGACATCTCGACCTTTCTCCAACTTTCGACTTCACTCTGTCCTACCATCCCCCTTTACATCAACCAGGACCTGGTGTGTTTTCCCTCGATGACATTTGGAGTCTTTTAATAGTTGTCACATTAGCATATATTTGCATACATTATGGTAATCAGGCTATTTATTTTTGATGGAGCACTTTGCCTCTGTGGGGCCTTCAGTCACCTGGGAGGCCTTAGTTTTGCTTGAAGAGAATTCTACTTACCTGAGGATGCTTCACAGGCCTGTTGCAGCCCAGGATGGCCACGGTGCCTCATCAGCCAAGACTTTTTGGACACTTGGACCCCTTCCAAACCATCATTCATTTATTCCTTTATTCAAGTTTGTTGTACATTGGGAGGTACTATGTAGCTCAAGCTGACCTTGAACACCTGATCCTCCTGCCTCTACCTCCTAAGTATATGGATGATTAGTGTACAGGCCTCCTTTAGAATGTCCAGGTGAGTGTGACAGCACAGGCCTTTGAAGTAAAGCAAAAAGAAAAAAAGAGGAAAATATTCCAACTCTTGTAGTGGTACATATGGGCCATGCTGGCACTCAGGAGGCTGAGACAGGGGGATGGTGAGTTCCAGGAAAGCATGGGCATATTGAATTCCAGGGCTTGGGACATGGTTCAGTGGTCCTGTATTAGTGAGGAGAAAACAAAATAAAAACCCAGTCCAGCTTCAATTCTGTGATTAGAGAAGTAAGACAGATTCCTTCTCTAATCTTACATTTCTTCATTCTGGAATCTGACCATCTCTTGAAACCACACTCCAGCAAAGCCTTCCCAGATCCATCCCTGCAGAGTCACAGAAAGAACTAAGTCAGTCATGGGGTGGTGAGATTTGTAAAACACAAAGTTTAAGCATTTTCAGTACAGAGCATGGAAGCCTTATGATTTATAGTAATAGAGAAGACATGATGGCTTCACATAATTGTCCGGCGGGAGAGCTCTGGGGGCTTCACACGGGGCCAGTCAGCCCCAGGTGGGCTGAAGCCCCAGGCAAGTTAAGCAAATGTGTCACTTTAATAACCTGCAGAGGCGGCTGAAGCCATTAGTGAGAGGGGAGGATAAATATCACTAGAAGAAGCTCTAGAATTGCTGGTTTTATCATCCCAAAATTGTCCCTGTGCTATTTACTTTCAATTTAGATTTTCAGGAAAGTGGCTTTGGGTACAGTTATGTATGAAGGAAGGCTACTGGAATTGAAAAATTACCAGATTTCACCACCCAGGACCCAAATGAGCCTCGTGGTAGCTTTTGAGTCATTGTCTATGTGTCTACTGCAGCACCTCACACTCTAGGTGCTGAGGCTTGAAAAGCCACTTAGCATCCTCCAGCCTCAACTGGTTTGCTGGTGGGGAAACTGAGGCTCAAAGGGAGGTCCTTGTGGAGAGTGTATATATCTGTTTCTCAACCTGTGCTCACTCAAGAACATTCATGGGCTCCCATGGTCTTTGGGAAGAAACCCATTAAGGTTACACTTTACACCCTGGGTGTGATGGGTGCATGCCTGTCATCCCAGCACTTGAGACCAAGGCAGGAAAATGGTGAGCTCTAGCCCAGCCTGGGCTGTGTAGTGAGATCCTAATTCAAAATTAAAAGGAAAAAAAAAATACCAGGAACAAGAACTGAGAGAGGGCCCCACATCTAAAGGCACATAACACTAAGCATAAACCTGACTTTGATCTCCAGAGTAAACATGGAGGAAAGAGAGAAGCAGGATGAAGATGAGCTGGAAGCACAAGCTCGCAAATAGTATCTCCAACAAGGGGGAGCCTGAAAACCACCAGGGGAGGCTAGAAACAGATGCAGAAATCTGACAGATGTGCAAATCGCTTTGCAGTGGCAGTGGTGGGCAGGAACGGTCAGTTGTTAGAGAAATGGGGTTGCAGGCCACAAAGAGGGATTGCTATGCACCTGCCAAAAAGCTCAGAGGAAAAACAGGGCAGACAGAAATCCTAGTGAGGAGGAAAAAAGGATTGTTCATACACTAGTTAGGAAATGATGCCCACAGGAAGAGTGATGTGCATGCAGGAGGAGCTGCAGGTGTGTGCTCATCACAGGAATGGAAAAGCTCAGACCCAACTGCATGCAGGAGGAGCTGCAGGTGTGTGCTCATCACAGGAATGGAAAAGCTCAGACCCAACTGGACTCCTAGCCACCCACTGGGGTATGAGGGAGGCCCACTTTCTCTGACTAGGTTGTCCTTGAACTCACAATCCTTCTCCCTCTGCTTGTCAAATGCTGTGTGGAAGGTGTAGACACCTGTGCATGCACAAGGGCATAGAAGGGTTTGTCTTTCTGTTAAATGTGCTGTTGTATCTCATAGCTGAATCAGTCAGATGCTCACAAGTCGCCATTAGCCTCCATTGCTGTAACAAAATATTGAAACAATTAGTTCAGAGAGAGAGAAGCTCACCTTGGGTCACACTGTGAGATTCTAGCCCATGGTCAGACAGTGACATTGTTTGGGGTATGTGAAGAGGCCATGAATCATAACAGAGAGTGTGATAAGGAGAGTTTATGATCTCATGAGCACCAGGAATGGAGGTGGCGGGGGAGAGAAGGAGAAAGAAATTCAGGAAAGATGAGGAGAAAAAGGAGAATGGAAAATAGACAAGAATGGGATTCAACAGGCTGGAGAGATGGCTCAGCGGTTAAGAGCACTGGCTGGTTGCTCTTGCAGAGGTCCTGAGTTCAATTTCCAGGATTTGACAACCATCTTCAAGGGCAGCAACCCAAGTTCACATCCATTGGCTCTCCTTAAATAGTGCTGTGGGTTGGACACCACAGCTCCAGCATTTGTACCTTGGTTGCAGTACAGCATAAGTGCCCAGTGTTACAGGTTCCACTCTTGGCCTCAATTCCTTCTGTCCCGTGGCTCGGTCTTCCAGGGCACAGGAGGCCATCTTTTTTAGCAGGTGTTGAGAATGGCAGCATGAAATAACTTCCCACCAGTAGCCATACACTGTCAACAATCCCACGCCAGCTGAATTTTGGTCCTCCCAAGATGTCCACATCCTGTTCTCTCCAGCTCATGACACTGTGAGATCATAGGGAAGGAGGGAGTTTTTACACCATTTCTCAAGACAGGAAGTTATCTTGGAGTATGTAGTGGCCAAGTGACATCACAAGGAGGCAGGAGGACCAAAAAACAGCCAGAGCAGAGATATCATCTGGGGCTCAGGTTACCTGGCAAGCAGGAGACTGTGGTTTCCCAACATAGAATAGAACATCCCGAGATCAGCCTGCTCTGGGACTCTAAACCCATTTCATAGGAAGTACCTCTAAGTTGGAAAATACAAGGAACATTACTCCCTTACAGCCTCAGAAAACATTCCTCCCAACACATTTTGAAGTTCCAGTCTCCAGTAGTCTAAGATAAGAAATGTGTTATTCAAAACCACTATGTTTGTGAGAATTGGCCTCAGTAGCTGCTGACAAAAAAGACAGATCCCATGTGGGGGAAAAAAACCTGCCCATGATTCTCAACCACATCCTATTGGCCAGATTATATCACATGATCACATCCACAACCAGGGAATCTTGGGAATGCATTTCATGGCTGGATAGCCACATTCCAGGCATTTGGACACTGTGAGATATATGGGGGCAGATTATTGGTGGGTGTTGGGCCTTCTGTAGTCAAGGCTAGCCAGGGCTATGTGGTGGAGTGTGGGCTGTGAGGAGATCCTCAGGTAGGAAGAAATTGGGCTGGTGACTACAGAGAAGGTTTGGAAAACCCAGCCACACAGAGTTAGCAATGGCAAGAAAAGTGAAACAACACAGTCCAGCCACAAAGGGACACAAGGAATGGGCCTGAGCCCTTTTCCCTAGGGTAGTGCCCAAATCACTCATTCCAGTCCTTGAGACCTCCTGAGACTGGTGCAGCACCTTTCTGTAGTTTCTCCACCTGCTAGCCTTTTCACATAGCCTCTCACCTCTCTCTCTACCACCCTCTTCCTCCAAACTGTTTTTCTCAGCCCTGCCCACTCCTTCATCTGCTCATCCTGGAATTCAGCTGATTCAGTCTCTAGCTCTTGGCACCAAATCCTTGCCCACATGGTGCTCTCTGTCAAACACAGCCTCCCACTGGCCACCATCTCTTCAGCTTCCACTGCAATAAGATATGGAGGTGGAATGTGACTCAAGGACTTGTCACAGAAGAAGCTGTGGTTAGGAGAGCACTGGGAGGAGGGCAATTCCAGAGCAAAGGTTTTGTGGCAAAATGTACCTCTGCATCCCAGGATAGCAGGGCGGTTTGTGTGATTGGAGTGGTGGGGAAGTTTTGTTTATGTTTCATTTGTGTTTTTTGAAACTGAGTCTAGTGTATACCAGGATAACTTTGAACTTGATACATAGCCAAGAATGGGCCTTGAACTCCTGATCTTTCTGCCTCCACCTCCCAAGTGCTACGATGACAGATGAGTATCCGGCCTGGTGATATTTTGAAGATAAGGATGATATCTTGGCTTTTGTACATACTGGTAAAGGGGTCTCCCTCTGAACTATGCCCCAGTCTTAGAAATTGGTGCTTAATTTAAATGCAGCAAGGGTGGTTAGACGATGAATCAATAATGGACACAGATAGGTTTCCTAGGTCCTAGCACAGCCATTGCTTACTGGTCTCCGGACCACCAAGTGCTGCCTGGTCACCTTTGATAAACTAAGTCTGTCTCTCACTCTCCCTCTTTCCTGATATCCCTCTCTCCCTTTCTCCCTCTCCACTCCCACCTCCAATGGGCCAAGCTCTCACTTCTGGGTTCTCTCTCAGAAACCTGTCACTTGAGCCAATTAGCAGTGGCAGTGGTGGCTGGACCTAGCACTGTCTCTGTCTTAATACTACTCACATAGGCACACAACCAAACGATTCAACAGAGTTATTATAAAATATTAAAATTACTCACAATATAAATTATTCAGATGCCTCGTGTTCCTGCTTGCAGGTGTTTAGGGGCTAATGAGGTTTTTATTTCAGTGCAGAATGGAGATGGGCCCTCAGGAAATGGGCATGGGAGAGCCACACCACAGCACACACGCCACACCACACACACCACACACACCACACACACCACACCACACACACACCACACACACCACACCACACCACACACACCACACACA
>NW_022196909.1:71509881-71532203 GCF_008632895.1 Mastomys coucha | reverse complement strand
ACACCACACACACCACACACACCACACCACACACACCACACCACACCACACCACACACACCACACACACCACACCATACCACACACAGCATACCACACGTACCACAGGGACACTGAGACAGGGAAGAAGTCAGGCAGGCGTCTGCGTCTTGACAACCCACTAATCTTAGCAGACTGATGTGTGGTAGCACACGCGTGTTGTGAGTCTGAGGTTTCTTCTTCCCTGTGGCTACATCTGGGAGTGTGTGAGGCTTTGAAGGTAAGGTCTGACTGACAGACAGACAGACAGACAGACAGAGGCAGAAAGACCCAGGTAGAGAGGAAAATGATGGGTCTTCAGTTACGAAGGCCGAGTGGATAGACTATGTCTATTACTCCTAGAAATTCTCCTGCAGCAGCTCCTGGAGCTGGGAGCTGACTTTGGGCAGGGAACATCTCTTACATTGGAGGTGCTGACTGGCTGGACAGCGGTGTCCTCAGGAGTTCAATGGACAGCATGAACCAGGTCAGGTACAGCCCTTGGCATGTGTCCCCAGCCCTTCAGTATCACGGGCAGCTGCTCTCTGTCACCCATACCAGGAAACATGGCTTCTCCCTTCAATATTGGGTAAACGGAGGCTGGCACAGACTTCACTGCTGAACTCTGGTCACATGACAGCAACCTGTGAGGCCTTTAGGCAGCCATTCATTTCTCTCTCTTGTCCCCAGGTCAGATTGCCATCTGATGTACCACGGAATGCATCCAGGGAACTCTCTCCTCAGGGCCTATGTGCCATGTGATGAGAAGTCACCCTTAGGGACAGGACCCTGCCTTCTCCCTCCTTCAGGCATGGGTGGCAAGGGACTTCATCCCTTCATCATTCAGCCCTAGTCAGAAAGGCGACAACATGGTTGCCATGGAAATGAGTAAGTAAGCACAGCCCCCCCACCCCCCATGAACAGATGGGTGAACCAGGCTCAAACTGACCTAGGCCAGTGAGTCAGGACTATGGGGGGAGGCTGGCCCCACCCACACTGTCCTCCCTATCTACCTCTGACTCCAGCTGGGAAATAGCTTCATGGTAGACAGCGAGTCCATGAAAGTCCAGCCCTTGATCCACACAACCTGGAACCTCTGTGCCTCAGTTTCCTCATCTGGGAAGTGGGTGCAAGGACCACACCTATTTGTTCCTTTTGTTTGTCTGTTTGTTTGTTTGGTTGGTTGGTTGGTTGGCTTTTCGAGACAGTGTTTCTCTGTGTAGCCCTGGCTGTCCTGGAACTCACTCTGTAGACCAGGCTGACCTCGAACTCAGAAATCCACCTGCCTCTGCCTCCCAAGTGCTGGGATTAAAGGCGTGCGCCACCACTGCCCAGCTATTTGTTCACTTATATTCACACACTGGAGAAGCCGAGCTAACCAGACAGCAGCTGTGGGCTTGGACAGCAATTGGTGTTCCAGCTAAGACAAAAAGCATCCGTTCCAGCACTCCACCTCCAGCACTCCACCATGGCTGGGGTGGACCAGTGAGTCAGAGACACTTGAGAAGTGTGATACAGAAAAGAAAACACTAGAGAGTAGGGTGGGAGGAAGGTGTGACAGCCTGCCCCTGGGTCAGGTAGGACCTGTATGTGGAGGGATGGGGGAAGGGGACACCTGTGAGGCATCCATCCCAGGCAGGAGATGTGGCTGTGCAAAGGCCCTGTGGCTTGGTCACGGGAGGAGCAGGAGGGAGGACCGGGGCAAGGACAGTTGCAGGGACCCTGGGGCAGGTGGGAGCCAGGGAGTCTGTGGGCTGTGGGAAGAGTTGACTCTTCTCAGGGTTACCCCACCCCAGCTCATGTGGCCATGCTGAGAGGCTTCAGCAGGTCTGGGGAGCATGGTATGGGTTGGCTTGACTGTATTCTGTGCTGGTCAGACAGACCTAGTGGCATGGCCTTGTGGTTGGCCCCATTGTCACTGAAGCCCAGATTCTAGGATGGGTTGAGAGGGAGGCAACAGCCTCCACTGACAGAATCTAAACAGATTCTCTCTGCTCAGACGATACAGAAACAGAGAAGGCAGAACACTGTCTGGGCGTCACAGAGCCGTTCATACTGAGCTGAAGTTCCAGGCAGCATCTATTTATGCCAGTGACAAACACTGTCTGGCTCTGCTGTGGGGGACTTCTGTCCCCTCCAAACTCCACCCACAGTGATTAGCAGGAATATCACTGTGATTGTTTCAGGGGTAGTCAAACTAAACAGTCAAAAGATTGATTTCTACGTTTCAGTACTAGGAGGCTGAGAGGCAGGAGTATTGCCACTACCTGAAGGCTAGTCTGGGGTACGCAGAGATCTGCCCTAATACCCTCTCTCATACATGACAAGGCACATTGTGTCAGCTCCTGGATGCAGCTGTTACTAAACACAGAAACTTCTGGAAACCTTGGCTGAGGCCCTTAAGAAGGGAAATAATGATAATTATTATCCAATTTCTTTCAATTGACTTAAAAAATTTGTTTATTTTATGTATGCATGTATGACAGTGAATAATACACTGTCACTCTCTTCAGACACACCAGAAGAGGGTATTGGATCCCTTTACAGATGGTTGTGAGCCACCATGTGGTTGCTGGGAATTGAACTCGGGACCTCTGGAGGAACAGTTAGTGCTCTTAACCACTGAGCCATCTCTCCAGCCCGCAATGGACTTTATAGTCTGTGAGGCAGGCACGTGAAGGCCAGAGCTCTAGTCTCAGGCGGTCGTGAGCAGCCCAGCAAAAGTGCTGGGACTCGAACTCAGGGTCTCTGCAAGAGCCTTGCACACTGTTGACTGCAGAGCCTCTGCCTCCCCAGCACCTTGATTTTCATGTCATTGTCATTCTAGGTCAGTCTTGGAGATAGCCTAAGGAGACAGAAGAGAAGGCACCTACATGACAAAGGTGACTCTGGGAAGAGGTTGGAGAGGGGATGCCCCATGGGGCATTCCAGTGCTACTAACCCCTGTCTGTGTGCTGCCATTGGGCATGTAAGTCCCCCTTGTGTCCCACCAGGTTCTCAGAACCTCTGCACATGCTGTTTCCACAGGCCTGGTGCCTTTCCTGCCACCTTGCTGGGCCTGGGCTGGGGCAGACACATGAGGTGACTAAGGTTTGAGGCTCTTCCTGCTGTGATAAGGGGAAAGGATGGTTGACACAGCCAGGAGGATACGTACGAGCAGACCTGAGACTATTCTGGAATTAAATGACCCATCTGATTGTGCAGGAGAGGACTGGAGTGGTCATTTGCAAGGTTTAGTATTTAGTTAGTTTGAGACAGGGCTTCACTTTGTAACCCAGGCTGGCCTTGAACTCTGTCTCCCAAGGCATGCACAAGCACCTGGCTGGAGAATCCTTGAGGAGGAATCAGTGAGTGCCAAGATGGTCCTGGCTGGGACTTCACAGTACTTGGGGAGGTTTATAAAGGTGCCTCCACTAGGAAGCCTTCCAGGGTTACTCCAGCTAATCCCGGAGGACCCATAAATTTGGTCTCCTAAATCTGTCTCCATCCTCCCTTCCCCCACCCCCCGCCAGGGACTTCCTGACATTGTCAAACAGCAAGTGTGGCTTGGTTCTTTTGGTTTTTTGTTTTTTTTTTGGTGTTTTTAGAGAAAGGGTTTCTCTGTGCAGCCCTGGCTGTCCTGGAACTCACTCTGTAGACTAGGCTGGCCTTGAACTCAGAAATCTACCTGCCTCTGCCTCTCAAGTGCTGGGACTAAAGGCGTGCGCCACCACTGCCCGGCCAAGTGTGGGTTTTTATTCCAGGACTGTAACTCAGAGTAGGCAGAAGGAAGTGACAGGTGTTCATGGACCTCAGTTTCCCAGTCTGAGTCAAGGCAGAGATCGCCAGCCATTCTCTGGGTATTCTTGGTGGATTGGTATGGGCACCCGGGTGCCCTGAGGCTGCAGAGTTGCCATGGTTACGCAGTAAGCACCCCCCCCCCCTTGCCAGCCCCTAACCCTCAGACCAGCCATTCCAGAGACCAGCGGCTCCTGGTGTCATGGCAACCGTTTCCTCCGCACCCGCTGTGCTTCCTCATAGGCTGAGCCGGCTGCCAGCAAAGGTCAGCCGCGGGGTCATTGCTAGGGCCTGGGCACCTTTCTCTGGGTCTGGATGGGAATCCTGGCTTTAACTCCTTGGTTCCCAAGGGGCTCAGGGACCGGATAAAATCGCTTTATGGGAGGATTCATCTGGGAGACCCTCAGCCGCTCTCCCTAACACCACAAAACCTCTAAGGAAGAGTCTAGGCCTTCACGTGGCTCTCCTGCTTCTAGAGCCTTCACTCTGCACAGGAGTCCGGAGGGACAAGGGTCAGGGCTAGCCTGGGCTACTCAGCCAGACTTTGTCCCCCAAAAACAAGGTCAAAGAAGCTAGAGTGTGGCTCAGCCATGAGGCTGTGCAAAGGCCCGGGCTACTTCTAACATGTCCAAACCACACCAGAGCGCGCTAGACTCTTGAGGTGACCTGATCCAGGCTGAGCTGTCCACAGTGGCCCTGTGGCCTGGGCTGGGGGATCAGCATGGAACTGGGGTCTGCCTAATCACGGGGGCGTGTCACGGTGGAGATGTCTTCGTCATCGCTTGGCTGCCTGCCACTCCGGCTCCTACCAGCTGCCAGCCACACATGGTCCAGATGTTCCATCCCGGTAACAAATGTCAGGCCATGCCAGCACAGCGACCCCAGCAGGAGGTTGTCGCAGCCTAGCGGACACCACCCACACTAGACAGAAAGGGGATCTGGGGGAAGACCTGACCCAAAACCCCTGCAACCCTCTCCCTCTGCCTTTGATTCATTCAGGCATTGAGTACCAAACCTGTAAGAGACAAGATCCCAGCAACCAGGCAATGAAGAGAAGGAGCAGGAAAGTCCCTGGCAGCAGCTGTGGGGGCAGACAGAATGTGAGCAAGGTGAGACTCATTGGGGAGAATTCAGCATTGGTGCAAATGCCCCAGGGCCGATGCAAATGCCCCGGGGCGGGGGAACACACGTCACCCTAGATCCTCCCCATCTCTCCAGCTATATTTGCTCTGTGTTTTTTGCCAAGACATCACAGAACCTACTAGAGCCTCTTATGCTAAGCAGCCACAGCACAATGGCTCCTGCCCAGCTGGAGAGTTCTGCAATGTGTCCACAGAACAGAGCTTGACAAACCAGGAAAGTGAAGGTCGCCCCACTTGGCTTTGCTTCTACATCCAGCAGGAGACCAACCTCTGTGGGTGTGTGGACTGTTGTGATGTATAGCTGTTAGTCAGGCTGTGATAGCCTGTGTAACAAAAACACTTTCAGATCCCCAGGGCATCCTGCTCATGGTGCTTGCTCTCCTTCTCCTCTGAAGAAATTTCTAGAAAATGCTTCTCTCAGATTCCTTCATGGATTCCCAGTTGGTACAACCTTGGTACTAGGGAGATGGATCCATGCATGGGTAAAGCTCTTGCAGAGAAAGCAAGAGGAACTGAACTCCAATCCACAGAGCCCACATGCCTGCCATCTGGTGCAGCTGGTGTCTGTGAAATCAAAGCTGCAGAGGAGACAGGAAGGTCTCTGGGCCTCACAGGCCTGATCAGTGAGAGACACTGTGTCAAAATGAACCAAGACAGGTGGATCTCTGAGTTCAAGGCCAGCTTGGTCTAATAGTGAGTTCTAGGCTGCAGTACCCACCATCCAAGCACCACCAGCAGCAGAAAGTGACTTTGTGTGCACAGTTACACTATACAACAAGGATTTGAGGCTCTGGAGTACACATGCCCTCTGGACAGTGCCCTCTGGACAGTGCCCTCTGGACAGTGCCCTCTGGAGACAGGCTGTGACTTTCTGCTCCCACCGTGCTCAGGGCAGCGTGGGTGCTGCTTAGAGGCTGTTAGAACCTGACGATCACTCGGCCAGGTGAACACCTGCCAGGTGACCACTGACTGTATACAATAAGGTCCTAATGTGTGGAAGTGACAATTGCAATGCTTCCCCTGTGAAGGAATATAGCATGGAGCCATGTATAATGTACACGTTAATCAATTCATTAGGATGGTTGGTTAACAGATGTCAGAGACTGATAAACTCAGCCTCAGGGCACAGGGCCAGGTAAGGGCTTGCAAGGACTGTTGCCTGGTAGCCACATCTCACTCCCATCCATCACGCAACGACATATGAGGCTCCATGGACAGAGAGGCTGACTAGAAATGGAGATGTTCCTAGAATCCCGCACCTCACCCCTGATCTATGGGGGTCTTTGAAAGCAGACATTGGCTGCAAACAACAGGGATGTGTGTCAATAAAACTTTATTTATAAAAACAAATGGTGGTGGGGCTCGGATTCATCTGAGGGCTGTGGGCCTGCTGGGCCCTGGGTGCTGCTGTGTGTGGTGAAAGGGTTACTGGAAATGAAAGAAGGCCAGTCTGCCCTGATGAGTTCCACCAAGTAAGCAGAGAACATTCCAGATACAAGAACTTGTGTTCTGAGGCAGGAACTCAAAAGGAAGCCACACGGGGAGAAGAGTGGGAGTCATGGACGGTTCTGAACACACAGGACCCAGGATGAACATCCTGCCTTCCTCTACCCAGAAAATCTCACACTCTCTAGCTTTTGTGGAGGAGAAATTTCTGGAAATGCCCTCTAGCTTCTAGGCTAGCCCCCTAGGCTTCTGGGGAAGCTTCCTGGGACCATGTGGGACTTTCCTATTCCCCCAGCAGGCCTCCCATTGCACTTGCAGGACCCCCCCCCCAAAGTGGTGCCCCATCCCTGCACAGCCCCACCTTCCTCGGCACCATTTAACCGATTACAAAGATTCTATTTTTATCTCCAAGAAAATTCAATTATAGACCATGACCTTTACATTTCTTCCCAGGCTCATGTGGGCTGGGCTGGGGTGCGAAAGGCTTACGCTTGCGCACTGAAGGTCAGCAATCAGACTGGGATAGCAGCCAGGAGAGAGGAGGCTGAAGGGAGAAGGGGAGGGAAGGGAAGAGGGAGGGAGACAAGGCTGGTGTTTGTGTGGGGAGGCTGAGGACATGCAGAGGCCAAGGCAAGATGGTGAGTGAGGAGGCCAGGCCTCTGGTGCCTTCAAAAGGTCTTCTTTTTTCAGTTTTTTCTCTGATTGTTACCATTTTTGCACACATGGGGTTTACTCTGTAGCCCAGGCTGCCCTTCAACTCATCATGTGCAGGACTTTCTCCATTGCCATCTACACCAGTCTGAGGTGGATCTCATGGGGAGGCCTCCCCAGCCATAGACTGTTTAGCACATGAGTGTGTCTCCCTTAAAATAGGTTTATTTCGTGTGTGTGTGTGTGTGTGTGTGTGTGTGTGTGTGTGTGGGCATGCATACGCCTAAGTGCAGATCCTTGCAAAACCTTATGAGGGCTAGCCTGGGACCAGCTTACCTGAAGACTGCCAGACCTGCAAGTGGTCTGACCACACTGGGCCTTGCTTCAGCTCCATATATTTAGTCTTTAATGTCAGCACATGTAGGCAAAAGCCATGGGATAACATCAGGGATCCTTGCTCATCTTCTTGCTTGTTCTTTAGGCAGAGTCTCACTGAACATGGAGCTTGTTTATTGATGGGCTAGCTATCAAGCCTCATGGATCCTCCAGCGCTTGCATCTTTAAGGGTGCATTACAAGGCACCACACCCCTATCTTTAAGTGGTGCCTGGGATTGGAACCCAGATCTTCAGCTTTGTGAGGTAAGCACCATGGCCACTTTACCACAGCCACAGCCACAGCCACAGCCACAGCCACTGTACCACAGCCACAGCCATGGCCACAGCCACAGCCACAGCCTCTAAATCTGCTTCATAAAGACTGTGTGAGAAGCCATGGAATGTGCTAGAAGAGGAAACAAAGTCACAATGAGAAGAAGCAGCAGGAACAGACTGAGGGGAGCGTGGAGGCCATGGAGAGGCCAAGAGAAGAGACTGCGCATTGACAAAGGAACCAGGAGATAGCACAGAGGGCCTGGCCTGTTCAAAGACCCCAAGGCAGCCTGAACATTGCCTGTGAGTGGAACAAAGGCAGTGAAAGACAGATGGAAGAGGGCAGCAGGGAGAGATCAGGCACTCTTTTAAGGGATGAGAGGAACACTTGTGCTTTAAGTCACAGGGAAGTGGAGCTTTAGTGCTGTGGGCAGAGAAGGGACCAAGGATTCCCCCAAGGACCTTAGATCAGAAATAAAGGTCAGATAGGATGTGGGACTGACATAGATCAGTGGAACTAAGAATATCAACCTACATATCCTTCAATCCACTCATTCATCTACCCACTCATCCATCCACCCATCTATTCATCTATCCATCCATCCAAACACCCATCAAAACATCTGCCAAAACAGCTATCTATCCATCCAAACAGCTATCCATTGATCCATCCATCCATCCTTCTCCTATCCTGCCATCCATCCAAACATCTACTCATCTGTCCACCCACCCATCCACCCATTCACCCATCTACCCACTCACCTATCCACCCACCTACCCACCCACTCACCTACCCACCCACCCATCTATCCACCCATCTACCCACTCATCTATCCACCCACTCACCTACCCACCCACCCACCTACCCACCTATCTACCCACCCACCCATCTATCCACCTACCCACCCACCCATCTATCCACCCACCCACCTATCTACCCACCCACCTACCCACCCATCTATCCACCCACCTACCCATCCACCCATCTATCCACCCACCCATCTATCTACCTACCCACCATCCATCTACCCTTCCCTGCCTTATCCTCCCATCCATCCAACCAGCTCCTCATCGGTCCATGGCCTGTGACCCTATCATTTCTTCACACCCTGGCTGTTTCCCCACCTCTGTCACCTCTCTTGCCCCTGAAGTGTCAGCTGCCCCTCCCCCAGGTGTCTTGCACAGTTTTCCTCTGCTACCTTCCTTGTCACTGTCTCCCCCGTCCCCCCACTTACAGGTGCAGAATCCAACACTCAGCCCCCTCCAGTCCCAACACCATTGTAACCAGACCTTACTGGCTTCAGCTCCCCTCTCTGGATAGTGGGGTTCCAGACATTCCTCCTGAGATTCACCCTGGTATATAAGGATGTGTTATGTGGTTGAATCTCACACCTCTGTGGACAGATCATTGTGTGGTGACATTGGTCAGCCTGTCTGCCCTCTTCTTGTGAAACAAGCCTTTGAGCTGATGTGCTCAGTATCTAGAAATGAGACACCCCTCAAGTCCTAAGGAGTCCACTGAAACTGTTTTCTTATGATCTCCAGGAAGGTTTAAAAAGAAAACTCTAAGTCTTGATCTAGAAGCTGCGGGCCCAGGCTGAAGAGGCAGGCCACCTCTGCCCTGCTTAGGACTTCTTCCTCTGTGGGCAGCAGGTTCCTCTGAGAGGCTAACAAGGAAAAGGAGACACCCTCCCCTCCCCTCTTTCCCCTCCCCTGAGTACACAGTGCCTGGAGTGTATGCCTCCCTCAGTCCCTCCCTCCCCTCTCCCAGGTCAGGTGTGCTGGGAGTACCCCTGGCCTGAGGGACTCAGTTTCCCCAGGTTGCATCATCTGCTCCAAGGCTGTCCCCTGGAGGGAGGGGAGGGAGGAGAAGGAGGAAGGGGTGAGGTCACCATTGAGGAGATTGTGGGTTCCTACTCGGGCTGGTGCCAGGAGCTGAAAACCTGGCTCAGCCCAAAGAATGGAGTTTTTGAGGTCTTCTGGTCTGGCAAAGAAGAGCAGACAGTCTTCCCAGCCACTCATCAACCTGCTTTGTAGATGAGGGCAGTGCATGAGACACAGAGAGAGGGACTCTCAAAAAGTCACACAGCAGATCAAAATCATAAATGGGATTTTAATCACACTTCTCTGCTCTTGTGCATTCAAAAGAGCTTACATAGTGCCATAGGCCCAGTGCCCTGTCCCTTCCTACTGCCACAGTCCTTTGCCCGAGCTTCAGGGTGCATGGTTGACCTCATCATGCTCTGCTGCTACTGTGTCGTCCTGTGATCCCCTATCCCTTCCCCCCTCCCCCTGCCCACCAACCAACCCTCTACTGCTTCCTGGCCCTAGCATTCCCCTACACTGGGGCATAGAACCTTCTCAGGACCAAGGGCCTACTGATCTCCTCCCACTGATGACAGACAAGATCATTCTCTGCTACATATGCAGCTGGAGCCCCTCCATGTGTACTTTTTTGTTGTTGTTGTTTTTGTTTGTTTGTTTGTTTTTTGTTTTTTTGGGTTTTTTTGGGTTTTTTTTTGAGACAGGGTTTCTCTGTGTAGCCCTGGCTGTCCTGGAGCTCACTCTGTAGACCAGGCTGACCTCGAACTCAGAAATCCGCCTACCTCTGCCTCCCAAGTGCTGGGATTAAAGGTGTGCACCACCACTGCCTGGCCCATGTGTACTTTTTGGTTAGTGGTTTAGTCCCTGGGAGCTCTGGAAGTACTGGTTAGTTCATATCGTTGTTCCTCCTATGGGGGTTCTTTTGATTTTTTTGAGACAGGTTCTTTCTGTGTAGCCCTGGCTGTCCTGGAACTCACTTTGTTGACCAGGCTGGTCTTAAACTCAGAGATCTGCCTGCCTCTGCCTTCCAAGTGCTTAGACTAATGGTGTATGCCACCATGCCCGGCTCTCATTCATATATTAATACTCACCCTTTTTTATTTTATTGAAGCAGGTGTCAGTGTGAAGCCATGGCTGAGAAGAGCTCACTATGCAGATTTGGTCAGCCTTGAACTTGTGGAGATCCATCTGACCCTGTCTCTTGAGTGCTGTGGTCACAGGTATGCTGTTTTACTGGATCCCACCAACTTGGCTGCATTTTTCCTTTTTCCTGCCATTTTTGGACAACACCACAAGAAATCATCCACAGAGCTGGGGTTGAGTATGGCTGCAGTTGTCTGTTATCCGGGGACTTGGGAAACTGAGGCAGGAGGACTGCTAGGAGTTCAAGGCCAACCTAGGCTACAGAGGCTCAAGGCAACAGCTAGACAAGACCACTCTGTGCCCAAACTGAGCAATGTCCCTTCTCCCTCTGCCTCACCAAGGCCTCTGCCAAGTGCTGAAGCAGGCAGTGCTGCCTGGGCCACCTGCAGACATAAACACTGCAGTGGGACACAGGGCCAAGCACTGGAGTGTGGCCAGGCACAGGCAGGGGCCATCCAGGCAAAGGGCAGTGAGCGGAGGGCAGGTGTGTGGACAGCTGCCCAGGATTCCTCTGTCTCCATCTCTCACACACTGTCACCAAGTGTGGATATGGGAGATGGGGGCAGAACACAGCTGTTCGATGTGGCTAAGGGGATCTGAGATCTCCAGGGCAGAGTTGGCATCAGCCCTGGGGCTGGAGCTGCAAACGAATTGATTTGAGCTCCACACAAGAGCCTGGAGCAGCCAAGCAGCAGGCACTGCAGGCCACCAATAACCCCAGACCAGCAAGGCTTCTCAGTCCTTTCTTAGAAGAAAAAAACCAAGGGTCAGAGACAGGAAGCAACTTAACCCACAATCATAGGGTCTCAGTAAGCTCCACATCTGCCTGTTCAGACAAGGACAGCCAACGGCTTTTCTAATGCTCTCCTTGGAGGTCATGGAGTGGTTTCTATGAGCAGAAGCTGCCTCTCGACCCCGGAGAGCACACATCGTAACACACAGACCCTTATGTTCTAGCTGATTAGTGGCAGACACCACTAATCAACAACCGAGCTCTTTCCAGGAGCCAATAAGCAGACAGCACTAGTAGACTCTAAAATTTCTTTCCCTGCTCTGAGATTGATGCTTATAATATTTTTGTTGGTTTTGTTTTCTTTTGCTTTGTTGAGACAGGGTTTCTTTGTGTAGCCCTGGCTGTCCTGGAACTCTGTAGACCAGGCTGGCCTTGAACTCAGAGATCCAATTGCCTCTGCCTCCTGAGTGCTGGGATTAAAGGCTTGGGTCAGCACTCCCCACTCCCCCAGCATATTTATTTTTTAATGAGACATGGTGTCAGATATTTCAGGTTGTCTCTGAGTCTTTCAGAACTTTCTTTGTAAGCTATATATGGAGTACTGCCCTTCCCCAAACAAAACAAAACAAAACAAAACAAAACACCTAAAACACAGGACTCAGGGAGGAACCTATGTGGACCAAGCATTACCTTGATGTGACCTTTGAGGACAGGGGCCTCCTGTGGCCTGCAAAGCCTCTATGCAGAACTCTCACCAGCATGGAGGACCCAGTGTAGGCAGCTTTGAGGACAGGAAGTGTCTATCTTTACACTTGGACTCTCCCCAGCCCCCACCAAGTTGGAACGGCATGTCCCTTTCTCCTCCTTTTAGCTTTTCCACCATCACTTGACTCCCAAGTTTGAATCTGAGGGTGCTGAGCAGCTGCCACATGCTGATTGGAGCAGCCCTTGCTGACTCCCCAGCTGATCAAGTCGATGACAATCCAACAATAGAGGGCACAAGGCCGTGTCTCCCCCTCTTCCCACAGAGGGCCCTTCAACTATGCTTTCTGGAGACTGGTGTTCTCCAGCCCCAGGGCCTTTGAACATTCTGTTCCAGCAACCAAGTGTTTGTCCCACATCAGGTCTTTGTGTCCCAACAAGGAGAGGTGTCTAAGATTAACCCTGGGCTGACCTGAGGACATGGGTGAGCATAGGCATAGTGAGACACAGGAAGAACAACCAGAGGACGATGGGTGAGGAAACTGTGTGCGGGGCTTCAGGGAAATAAGAACTGAAACTGTGTAAGTCTTTGCGGGGCCCAAACCCGTCAGGCCCCTCTCCGGCCCTGGGAGCAGGAACATGCATGTCCAGCCAGTCCAGGGGCTGGGGGACTCCACTTGCTTTCATCTTCTCAGGAGCCTTACATGCCAGGGCAAAGAGGACCCCATCTCAAAATCAAACCCTCCTCCTGCCCATGCTTGCCAAAACTCTTATCAGCATACAGAAAATGGGTTTCCACTCCTGCCTGTTTCATGTGACACCAGGCAGGTCTTTAACCCTCCTGTGCCTGTTTTGTTGCACAGAGCACCAACCATAGCTAGATCCTTGGAGGACAGTATGCCAGGAACGGGGTGGAACAGAGGCTGTACTCAGTGAGTCCAGCTTTGGGGTTGTAGGCAGCTCTTTCATGAGCTAGCTACTGGAGCTACCACCAGAGGGCAGCAGTGAACACAGGGTCAGCTTTCCGCATATCACTCTCCATAGCTCCCATTCTCCCCCACAGCGCAAGCCCTTCCTGCAGCCCACTCTGCCCCACCCTCCTGCTCCCTTCCCCCAGGTTCTGCTGCAGCCACAAAGGTTTCTGTGCACCTCCAGCTTGGGCTCTGTCCTGTCCCAGGCCTTTTCTACCATCACAGGCGTTTGTCATTGGAAACCATGCTTGGTCCCGAGCTTGTGTGATAGTGCACACCAATTATTTCAGCATTCAGGAGGATGAAACAAGAAGGTGGGAAATTTGAGGTCAACCTTGCTTAGTGTAACTCTGTCCCAAACATATCCCAGAGCCCCACAATCACTCTTATCTGGCAGCTTCAGTTTCTCTGCTGTGATGCGGTGATGCAGACTGCACATTCTGGGCACCCTTGAGTCGCAGGCTGTGGCCTTCTCGACCTGGTCCCAGCCACCCGTGACAGACTGATCCCAGCCACCCGAGACGGCACAGACTTTGAATCATGTAGACCTGGGCTGGAGTTTCTGTCCCACGGTGGAGCTTGAGCCCTCTGCCCAAGCTCGACCTGAGCCCTGCCCACAGCCCTTCTGGTATTTTTATTTTGAGAAAAGAGTCTTTACCTCAGGCTGACCTTAAGTTCGTCCTACAGTTGAACCTTAAACCCTCATCCTCCCATCTCTGCCTCCTGAAAGCATGAGCTCCAATTACAGGATCCCCACTCAGCTACAAGAATCCTGTTTGTGGACACTAGGTACTTCACTGGAATTAAAAAAAAGAAGAAAGAAAGATAGGAAGGAAGGAAGGAAGGAAGGAAGGAAGGAAGGAAACAGAGGAAATAATTACCAGGAACTCGAAAGTTGCCAAGAAGAGGTTGGGCATCTGGGGAGAGCCCCTTCAGTCCCACCAGTTCAGGAGGGAGGGAAAGTTCCAGAGAGCGAACTTTTCACGCAACAATGAGTCACACCGCCCTCCGTGTGCCAGGATGGGCAGAAAGCAGAAGTTTAGAGCCCACTGGGTCCCGTCCTGGACCCAACACAGCCCCCTCCAGAGAATACCAGTTCTGCTGGTCTGTTTAAATATGGTCACTGCTCAGCACCTCCCCTTAGGGGGCTGGATGCAGCAACAATGACAGAATAAGCCAAAATCATTGTGCAAAGTTAAGCACTGACCACACCTTAGCACCGAGCCACACCCCAAGCTCCTTGCTGGGGAATTCTAGGCTCTACCAATTTAGGTCATTGGTAGGATGCCCTAAGTCACTAGCTGTTGCCACACAGAGACATCAAGGAGACTCGTGAGAAGCAAACCAGGGGCCATGACATCACTTCTAACTATGAGAATACCTCTGCACAGCATTGGGAGTAGTCTGTCTGGAAGAGGCGCTGGGAATGGTCATCTCTATGAAAGGCAGTGAAAGGAACATCTCGTGGGAGGGCCCAAGGGCGGGAGGGAACCTGTGTGGGAGGAGTAGGGGTAATGGAGGAGAAGAGGACGCTGCTGTGACTGAAGCAGAGGCAGCGATGGTGGCCCTACGTGGCTGAACACATAACCTGCTTTGGGTTGATGTATTGTTGCCTGTCTATGCCCTGTCAGCTGCAGACCGATTGTTCTGTTTTGTTACTTCTGTGTAAACGGCATTTAGTACAGCCGGGATCTGAGGGTGGATGAATGGCCACTGGAAGCTTCAAGATTCTCAGACATGTCACGTTTACATGTTCCCCTTCGCTGCTCACGAGGACCCGGGGGCAGAAGCGGTTACTCAGTTCGGACAAACAAGGCAAGGCCTGGTTCCTTCCTGATGGATGACCCGTCTGCTCTGGCATGGCCAGCCCTGCCAGCACCCAGCTCCAGAGCATATAAGTACACACTGTGTGCAGTCAACAATGCCACATACCCGCAGGGACTATGCAAGGATATGGCACCTGTGTGCAACACCAGGCATCTCCACGGAGTACTCTAACTTCAAGTACCTGCTGTGCACAAAAAACTATACTAAGGGCCCCTGAACACTATGCAAAGCTTCGGCACCTACTATGTCTCGACTAGCACTTGGTGTATGGACCACGTATGCCAATCAGGGTCACCCCAGTCAGGCAAGAGGACAAAGCCGGCTCTGCTAAACTGGCCGCGGTGTCAGCGCTGGGAAGCCCTGCTCTTAATTTAGGCTCCTTGTCAATTATTCATGGCGCTCTTCCCTGTTTATGACCCAGTCCTTCTGCCCGGACTCTTCGGCTCCAGACTCTTGCTCGTGTCTTCAGCTCTGGGTCCGAATGAATGAATTCCAGAGGGGGAAAAACCCAGATTGTGAAGTAAAATATTTTCGTTGTTCGAAGCAGGGTACACAGTGCAGCCCACACTGGACTCACACTTGCGGCTATCCTCCTGCTGCTGTCTAAAAGTTATGCACCCCCATGCCCATGACTACACTCTTCTTTAAGGTGTTTTTCAGTCTTTTGCTGCTTTTTCATTTGTTTGGCATGTCTAGTAACTCCGTGGACA
Organism: Mastomys coucha; assembly: GCF_008632895.1. Taxonomy (NCBI): domain Eukaryota; kingdom Metazoa; phylum Chordata; class Mammalia; order Rodentia; family Muridae; genus Mastomys; species Mastomys coucha. The sequence goes on along the minus strand of NW_022196909.1, from coordinate 71,516,611 downwards.
TGGGTATGCGTGTGCATGTGGAGGTCAGCGCCAACTAGGAGTCAGATTCCTCCTTCCATTGTGGGACTTTGGGGATTGAAGTCAGGTTCTCAGGCATGGGCAGCAAACACCTCTATGTGCCGAAGCCATCTTGAGCCCCCACTCCCACCTTTTTTTTTTTTTTAATGCCAGGGTCATCCTGCTTTTTCCTAGCTGGTCTAGAATTCATTGTTATCCCAGGCTGTTCAAAAACGACGTCCTCCTGCTTCAGTCTCTTCCGCCAGCAAGGTGGGCTTGATGGGAAAGATTCTAGGGAAAGGATATTTTGGTCAAAGGAAGCAGAGTGAGAAGACAGGAGGATCAGGTCGTCCTCAGTGTAACTTGAGGCCAGCATGGACTACACCAAAACTTGAATTTAAAAGAATCAAGGGGAGACAGGCCGGGCCACGTGTCCCACGTCCCACGTGCTCCCGGGCCTTCTACAGGCTCCTGCAGCACGTGACCCTGCAGCGCCTCCTCACTGGGCAGGCCTCTGCGCGCAGGCCCAGTACCGTACTCGGCCAGGCCCCAGGGCCGCGGCGGCGGAAGGGGTGACGTCATCGACTGGGGGCGCGCGAGCCGCAGTGGGGTTTTGCCCCGCCCGCCAGGCAGCTCGGGCCGCGCGCGCACGCGGAGCCGCCGGAGCCCGGGCCGACCCGGTGCCGGGAGCAGCATGCGGAGCCCGCAGGTACCGGGGTGCACGGGCGCACGGGGGACACAGGGGCGGGGTGGGCGGCGCCGGCTTTGTGCTTCCAAGCTTCCCGGCCTTTGTGCTCTGAAGGGAATCCGGGCTGCAGCCTTGATCGGATTCTGCAAGAAGGAGAGGGATGTGGAGGACCTGGAGGGATGGAGCTGGAGGAATGGGGACCGCGAGGGATGTAGACCCGGTGGGACAAAGACCCACAGAGACGGGAACCGGTAGAGACGGGAACCAGGAGGGATGAGGACGCGAGAGGGGGCCTTGGCCGGTGCCCAGGGTCACCGACTGCACCAGCCGGGTGGGGACGCGGTGTGCGGTGCGCGGAGTCGGCGTCTGGAGCTGCAGACCGGGCCAGGCGCTTCAGCTCACCTGGGGCTTCGGTTCCACCCTTCTGCGGTTCGGGCGCCCCCAACCCTCGACCTCTCCCAGCTCTGGGATTGGGACTCCTCATTCACCAGTCCTCGCGATGCGGGGGCTCGTGGGGAACCCCGGGGAGCCAGCCTGCGGCCCTAAGGCCCCCGGTACACCCCAAGAGCCCCCAACTGGCTGAGGGTGGTGACGTCACTGGGGGCGGGGACTGGGGCGCAGAAGGAAATGGGGTCCGAGAGCAGGAGCCCCCGGTTGCAATGCGAGCTGGGTCAGGGCCAAGTTCCCCGCTCTTTGTGGAGCCTCCTCACCCCCAAACCCCAGCACCACTACGAACGAGGATCTTTTTGATTGCCACACCCCCAAATCCCTGTCTGTTACCCCTTTCCTTGCTCTCAAATCTGCCTCCACATGCCCCCGAAAACCTGCAGCAGGTGTGAGCGCCCATCTTCTCGGTCACCCCTCACCTCATCCCTCCCTTCAGTAGAACCTCCTCATGGTCACTTGCCCGGGTGTCTCCTGGCCTGCTAGGGGTTCCCTTACGCTCATTCTCCAACCTGAGCAAGGATGTCCCTCCCCCAATAAACCGTCCTTGATGCGCACCGGGAGACCTCTGAGGTGTCCCAAGCCAGGACGGGCACTCGGGGACCCAAAGAGTCTGCTACAGAGCGAGAGGGATCCCGAGGGTGTTAGATTGGTGAACACATCCTCTTCACCCATCTTTCTGCACCTGGTCCCTGGGTCCTGGCTTCTGTGCCCCCCGGGGGGTGCTGCTGTCCCTACAGTGCACAGAAAGGCTGTCTGCTTTGTCTGGGCTAGCCTGGGACCCTCCTACTCGGTCTCCAGGCCCCTTTCGCCAGCTGCGACTCCTTCCTTCATTAAAGGCCGGGTAGTGGGAGCTGCCATTTGCATAGACTCCCCTCCCCCTGCCCGGTCTTTTCTCCTTTCTTTGTGTCCCTCCCCCTGTCAATCTCCAGCTGCCTTCTGTCCCCGCTCCTGCCTTCTGCCAGCTGATTTCTTGGCGGCTGCAGGAGGGCAGCTGGAGCTGGGGGCGGCTTCCCGCCACGGCCAACCCCAAGAGTCCCCAGATCGGAACAGTGCGGGGACAGTTAGGTCCCAGAGAATGTTTGTGACTGGCCTCGGGTCCGTCTCCCTGCCCATCGCGCCTGGGTCTCCAGAGACCCACAAACTCCCGTCCTGTCTCCTGTGGGGGCCCAGGGAGGATGGGTGGGGGACACACCCTCACCATGACATTGCATTTCTTCTTGGGGACGGCTTTCCCACCCCCAGTTCCCCGGGGGGAACCAGCCACCCGCCGCTGAGATCGCCCTGAGCATCCTCCTAATTGGGCTCAGGGCGAACGAACCGTCGCCGGAGCCCGGGCTGCCAGGCGAGCTCTGCCGCTGGTATCGCGCCCTGGAGGGTGACATCTGTGTCCCCGGAGGCTTGGGGGGCTGTGGCCAGGTGCCAGTCTCGGGGTGGCGCCGGCAGGGGACAGCGATGCTGGCCAGGTGTGGCCGGGAAGGCTGTGAGGTCTGTCCGCGGGTCCCATGGGATTGGGGACTCCTGGGGACCCCACATCCACTGTCCCCACGCTGCAGTGTGGCCGTGACTCTCCGCACACTGGATTAGTCTCAGAGCCTCTAGGGCCCTTGTCTCCACCCCAGGAAGTCGGGGTGTCCCCGTGTCCCTAGTGGACTCAAAGACGGCCAAGTGCCTCTTGGTGACTCGGTTTCCCCTGCTGGGCTGAGTTTTTGTGTCTCTCGGTGTCCGTGGACCTGTGGCTTCTCGGATGTCCTCACCTGCCGTGTAGCCCTGTCTCGCTGGCCCTGCGCTCGCCTGTTCCCTGTGTCTCAGCCGCCGCGTGGGGGAAAGGAGGGAGCATTAAGAAAGTTCGGGGTGGGGCGAGCCGGAGGAAAAGCCTAAAAATAAAGATAGATATTTATAAACCCGCCGGGTCGGGGGACACCTAGCAGCGCTGAGCCCTGGCTGTCGTCCTGATCGCCACTCATCGGCTTGTGACTTAGCCGGAGGGGAGAGTCTTGGGATCTGGTGGGGACTGTAGAATGTTGCGTGATTGTGGTTTCCTTTTGGGGGTGTTCCTCAGCCGAGGGTCCCTCATGAGAGAGAGATATGCACCTAAGATAGGACTGTTCTCCGTCTGCTGAGCATCCCAGAGCTCAGCTCTAGCCCTCTCTGGTCCAGCGTTTGGATGAGGAAAGGCCACCAGGTCCCCACCACTTCCTCTCCCTTGCACCTGACGTCCCAGAACCTGGAAGTCGAGAGAGGAGGAGGCCGCCCTTCGTCTGTCCTCTGTGGCCGGAGCTGGGGGTTGTGGGGAAGCTGCACTTGGCCGACAGCCATACCACGACCAAGATTCACCGGAGGGTCCTCAACAAAGACCGAGGACGCACCAACAGGGGCAGAGTCTCCCCAGAAATCGGGACAGTGGGGCTGGGGGAGGGGGCAGAACTGCTGGGGGAGCCAGGGCTGCGGGCGGGGAGGATAGAGTAGCTGGGGAGCGGGGTCCACGGATTGGGGGACCTGCGTATGAGGTGCAGGGGGCTCTTTGACCTTAGGGATTAGGAGCTGTGGTTTGCGAAGAGCGACCAGAGAGGGTAATTTTGTCTGAGGTCGCACAGCACGACTGTGATGTCAGGGTAGCCCTATCTTGATCTCAGGGGCCATGTGTGGCTTCCCTGTTTTTCTTACGCCTCGAAGTGTCGGGTCGTGTCATCTTCCTAGCGTTCAGGCGACAGGTGACTCCGCTTTAATTTGGTCTTCTCTTCTTCCTTCTGCGCTGCCCCGCCCCCCTCCGCCTGGCCGAGCTGCGGCCAGGGATTGACGCATTTCTCCGTGGTACCTGTAGTTGAGAACAAACCTGCGGTTCAGCTCCTACGGCCCATGCCCTGCACTCAGTCCTTCTCGGCTTCCTGGAGCTGACTCAAGCGTCCGCCCTCTTTTGGGAGATCCCCTTTGCTTTTGAGTGACCACACTGTTCCCCGGTGCTCTGCTGTGCCACCCCTGCTGCATTTCCAGACTACGCTGTGTCTCGCTGCCACCTAATCTTTCCCAGGCTCACCAGGGGGAAGCCACTCGTGACCTCGCGCGGGCGGGACCGGATGTCGCCTCCGTGGGGTTGTCTCCCTCTAAGTCCTACGCCTGTGGGTGTTTAATCGAATTCAGCTGATAATTAACCCCGTGATTAGCAAATAAAAGGATGTGCGGCGAGGATGGCGCCGCGTGGTGGCTGGTGCTTACGCTAGACAGAGGGCCAGAAAGGGTTTCGAGTCACGCAGCCCGAGAGTGGTACTCTGGGAGGTAGAGGAAGGATCGTGCAAAGGTTCAAATCCCATGTCTGCGGCTTGCTGGCTGTGGTCTAGGGACAGCTGCTCGACCTCTCTATATTGTTGTGTTTTCCCCTCCTCTGTAAATAAAAGGGACAGTACCCACCCCAGGGCTTGTCGGGAATGTATACATTGGACGCTCAACGGTTAGGACCACTGTGTTGAGGTTTGTTACTGATTTTTGCATGAGACTTCCTAGTGAGTCCGTGCTCACTGGCATCCCCCAGCCTCATCTGCAGCCCCTCCAGAGTGTTGGATGACTCAGCGCTGTAAACTGGGGCATTCCCCGCCGCTGGCTGCCTAACGAGGTTGCCCCACTTTTGCGGGGCCATGGGGGGCCCAAGGTGGGCGGGAATGACCTCTGAGGGGCTCTGGGAGGACCAGCCTGCCTACAGCTCCTCAGATGGGAGGCTCAGAGGTCTGAGGCTAGCCTGGGCTACCACATCCAGAAAGGGTTCAGCTGGTAAAGTGCTTGTGGCCACATGCTGGAAGCAAGAACTCCTACGTCGCTAAAATGCATAAAATAAAAAGTTGATTTTAAAAAGTTCAAAGAGGAAACACTTGGACGGTTTCCCAGAATTCTCCAACATTAGCAGGGACATTGGCTCTGAGGAAAGGGTCCAGGATGGCCCAGAGAGGGAGAGGATGTCTCTAAGGCCACACCGCACAGTGTGGAATCAGCTGGGCCAGTGTGGTGCTAGGAACCTCCCAGTGGTTAAAAGGGGGAAACTGAGTCAGGAAGCCACAGAAAGAGCAGCTTCTTAGTGGTCGATGTCATTCCAGCACTCAGGAGGTTGAGGCAGGAAGAGCAAGAATTCGAGGTCATTCTGTATTACGTGGGAGGGAGGCAGTTGAGGCTAGCCTGAGCTACAAGTCTTCTATTTCACCAGTACTCAATCTCTGTCAGTCTGTGTCACATGTCACACCCTCGTTGTTGTGAAATTGGCCATTTTATTCCAGTCCCCAGGTCTCTAGCTTCCAGAGAGCCTCATGGAGTGAACAAAAACTCTAAGTCTGGGGAGGGCCCCCACTCCTCAGTGCTCCCACTCCTCAGTGCTCCCACTCCCCAGCACCCCCCACTCCCCAGTGCTTCCACTCCCCAGCACCACCATCCACAGGCTAGGACATAGCTACACAGGAGTCATCCATGTCCCTCAGTTTCCCCAGATGTCAGTGCATTGTGTCTACATTACCCCAGGGATCCTTCAGTGGATGGGAGACAGGTGGTGACTGAGTGGCTGGGGTGCCAGGAGCCTGGGCTACCCCGTACAGGCACCGAGGCCACAGAGAGATAAGGCCCTGCCCAGAGAGGGTTAGCATCTTTTCCATGGTCACACAGCTGGCAGAACCATCAACCCTGTGACTGAGGATCAGCAGCCCAGAGGACAGCCGAGCAGGCAGAGAGCCTTGGGCACCAGGTGCTGGATACTGGGTTTCAGAGCCCCTTGAGTGGAGCCTGTGTCTTGCAGATGGAGAAACTGACACACAAGGAGGGAGAGAGTATTGAAAGGCTGGGGCCTCTAAGTCCTGCTCAAAGTGGTTTTCGTCGACTCTGAGGAGCCCACCGAGTCCTCTTTCTTCTTTGGACAAGAGCCCAGTAGTTGGGTTTTGTTCCCTGCAACTGTGTGATCTTGGGACAGTTGCTAAGTGTCTCTGGTTAGCATGCTATTCCAGCAGCTGGGGTTCCCAGGCCCCTTCCGCCTCTCTCTGGCCATGCGGCCTCATGACCTTCCCCTGTGCACGGGGCTTCCGTCTGGGCTGCCATCGGCTGGGTGCCCTTCTGGCCTTGGCCAAGGACCATGAAAGCGGGCGCAGGGGGATTGTTGTGTGGCCTTAGGTGCTCATGTGACCTCTCTCAGCTGCCCTCCGTGGCATCTGGCCCAGAGCGGAGCCATCCAGTGCCTGAGGTGTCAACACAGGAAACGCGGATTGAGGTACTGCCTTGTGACCCCGTGACCTCGTGACCCTGTAACCCGGGCGCTGGGGCTTGGGGAGGGGTCATACAGCACCTAATCAGCGAGCTCCAGGTTCAGGTGGGGCGCTGGAAGTCACATGAGCAAGGCTCCAGATTCAAGGCCTTGGAGTGTTCTGTGGACTACAGCCTCAGTTTCCCCAGTGGGAGGAAGAAGAGGCAGCATCGGGGTTCGGTGGCGTCAGGCAGCATGGGGGACCTCCCACCCCCTCCTGTTTCCCTTAGCCCTCCTGCCGGTCTTCCGCATCCCCCTTTCATCTTTCTCTCGTGTTCTTCCCGTGTCCCCCCTCCCATGTCCCCCTCCCGTGCCCCCTCCCGTGTCCCCCC
>NW_022196909.1:71506864-71509805 GCF_008632895.1 Mastomys coucha | reverse complement strand
CCCCCTCCCATGTCCCCCTCCCGTCCCGCCGACTGCACCGCAGGAGCCTGGAGGAGGGGCTCCTTCCCGAACTCAATTAATGAGCCCGTTAAAAACTATTTATTTTTCTGACATTTGTTTACAGAGGAGAAAGAGACAAATTGTTGGCGGCGCCGGAGGGGCTAGGACGCGGCGGGTGGCTTCAGTGACCCCGCGGGCGTGGACGTGGACGGGGTGACCGAGCCTTCGCGGCCCCTACAGGATTTCTGTAGTGTGCGCGTAGGCGGGTTTTGCTCCTGTAACGCCCTTGAGCCCCGGGCGTTGCAGAGCGTGCGGGTTCTCTGGGAATGAGGATAAGGGTGATGGTGGATGAAGTCTGGCGGGGCTGGCTCTGCCCCAGGTTCCCCGCTGGGTGCTTTGAGCACTGTACTCTCAAATTCATCCAGTTGTTTTGCTTTAAGAAAACTACATCGAAATTGTATTATTTGGAAGACTTTTAAGATAATATTTTTATATATTTATAAACCATGCATTTTTCACAAACAAGGAATATATAAAAATGTCAATAAAATGAACATAGAGCTAAGAAATTAAAACACATCAAAAAAAAAAGAAAAAAAAAGAAAACTACATCGAGGGTCAGAGAGGGGATGCAAAGGTCTAGAGAGTCACAGAGCAGGTACTGATGGGCAGTGCTCAGGCCGACTCTGATCTTGGGGACCCCTCCCTGTTCCCCCAAGTCCCCACCACCCTGCCTATCACCACCCTTGTCTCACAGCCTGGGGCTTGCCAGGAGAAAAGCAGTTTCCAGTCTCGCCAGGCTCTCTCCCACTGTGCTCACCCAGTCCCAGCTCCCTCCTCCCCTGCCCACCATCCTCCATGGCCTTCTTTCCCTCAGGTCAAAGGTCATGTCCTCCCAGCAGCCCCCAGGCCCTGCTGGTTCTTTGCTCTCAGTTCTCCCTCCTCCCCCTCCCATACCCCTCCCTCTTTCTCCCTTCTTTCTCTCCCTCCTTCCCTTTCTTCCTTCCCTTCTCCTATCCTCCCTCCCTCCCCTTCCTCAGGCCTTAGCCTCCAGACAGCTCCTCCAGCACAAATCCCCCTGCTCTGGGCCTTTGCACACTGGCTGTGTCCTCTGCCCCAGCCTGCACACAGTAGGGCCCCTCTCCACAGGACTAGCCTGTGAATCCCTGAGAGGACAGGGACTGACTGATTCCTCTCAGGCCCTGGCCAGTCCTGGGCTGCCGCTCCTCCCACCCTGCTTCTCACCTTGGCCTCCAGAAATAGCCTAGTCCTGAGTTCCTCCGGGTGCTGCCCACGGGTGTGACGGATGTGACGGGTGCTGGCCCGCTGCTGCTGCAGAAATAGCTGTTGTTGGGATCCCCCCCCCCATGTTTGAGGAAGCCATAGGACCACATGTTGCTGAAGATGTGGCTACATGAGTCCAGCTGATAAGAGGTAGGGTGGTGACCCACATCTTGTCTGGAGCCCAGAGCTAGGTCTCAGTGTCCCTTCTCCAGTGCTGTGTGACCTCAGGCATGCTGTGTGACCTTGGGCAGATGTTGAGCCCTCTCTGTGCTGGGAAGTTACTGGATGGGTGGCTCTAAGGCTGTGCTCCTCTTCTGCTAGCCTGGGATGAGGACAGGGCTACTGACCCTGCTCTGACCACCTGACAGCAGGTGCTGGGCACTGCAGCTGGAGACTGCTGGGGTGGGGACACAGGTGGGGGAACGGACCCAGGATGGGTGGGTGACTGGCCATGAAGTCCACACATGGTGCTAACTGCAACTCCAGCTCGGGACCTGACACCCCCTTCTGGCCTCCACAGCGCTGCGCCCACATGCGCAGACACAAGATAAGCTTCCTCGGGAGAGTTGTGAGTGTGCCGCTGGCCCTAGCGTTAGCTGTGGCTAAAGCCGGCTTTCTGCTGTTTGTGTAGACACATGTGCTCCCAGGATCCTAGTGTCTTCCCAAGTCAGGAAAGTCCCCAGAGACAAAGAGAAACCGATGGGGCTGCAGAGGCTTCCTGGGGGAGGTGGGGCAGGCCGGAGAGCTGAGGGTTGAACAGTTCACAAGCCTGAGAGGGAGAGAAAGGTGGCCCCACCTCCATTGAAGGTGAACAGGAGGCTTGTAGCTGGAGGGGTGGTGAAGGCTGTGGTGTTCTACAACACTGAGTATGCTGCCCACAGAGGCCAGGCTGCTTATCTGAGGCTGCACAGCAAGACTACAGGGCAGGATTTGAACCCAGAGCCTGCATGCTCAGCAGGAGCCTTGGAGGACTCTGGGCCAAGGGAGTTGAGTGGTGCTCTGGGGAGGGTGGATGGTGGTGTGCGGGGCAGGGGGTCAGTTCAGAGGCCAAGGCATAGGCTGCAAAGTAGATGTGCTTTGTGCAGCTCTCAGCAGGAACTCAGAGCAGCCTGTGGGTCAGACAGACTAGGTGGGAAGCTGTGGGCCAAGGCTGCTCGGTGGCACACAGCACCCCCCCCCCCAACCCCTGGGCTGCCAACTCTGGCTTCCTGGTTTCCAGACTCCCCTGGCTCCAGGCCTGCCCTCATCCCACCTCCTTCAGTCTGCACCCAGGTCCATGCCAGCTGGCCCCACTGGCCAGGGCCCCTTGGTGGGCGTCCCCCTGCTTCCATTCAGGGTTTCTTCTGCCCCCCTCCCTCTGTATTTCCTGCTAATGAGGAGAAAGAGGGAGGGAGGGAGAGAGGGAAATTATATACACACATGAACATGTAGAAATTAGTTTAGGATCTGGGCCAAGAGCCACTTGCGCTTGGCCGGGCATTGTGGGTAATTCATTGCTCATTACCATAAGGACTGGAGCTGGGCTGACAGGCTGAGGGGCTTTTGTTTGAGATTCTGATGAATATATGATCTCCCTCCCAGCCCAGGTCCCCACCCCCATCCTCACCCCCAGGACTCCCCACCCCCATCCTCATCCCCCCAGGACTCCCCACCCCCA
>NW_022196909.1:71504365-71504874 GCF_008632895.1 Mastomys coucha | reverse complement strand
CCCCCAGGACTCCCCACCCCATCCTCATCCCCCCAGGACTCCCCAGATGGGGCCAGTCCTGATAACTCTGGGCCAGTGGTGCTCATGGGCAGGATGGATGGTGGAGTGAGGGACTTGAAGCTTCTAAGACTGCCCCTCACCCCAAGAGCCTTTGTGGATCCTGAGGCTCTCCCATGACCCTCAGTCCTTCCAAGCTTGGTGGGTTTTCTGGCTTGCCTTCCCATAGTTCTATTTATTTTCATGTCATGTATAGTTCCCCCACCCCCTGCCTCCTCCTCATGTTTTAGGCAGGGTCTCACAGGCCTGGGTTTGCTGGCTGGCAAGGCCGCCTCTCCTCAGAGTGCTCACGATCCCATCTCAGCGTCTTTGACGGGTGCTGGGTATGTTTGCTTCTAGAGTTTGTCTAGCAGACATTTCACTATCTCCTGGCTCTGCTCCCCGGTTTCCCCTCAGTTTGAGCTTGGGGGTTCTGATGATGTGACCCTACAAGTACTAGGGGACCCTGGCAG
>NW_022196909.1:71503938-71504242 GCF_008632895.1 Mastomys coucha | reverse complement strand
TGCATTGTAGCCCAGGCTGACCTCCAACTCCTGGCAATCCTCCTGCCTCAGCTCCCTGAATGCTGGGATAACTGGCATACATCATCAGGTCTTGGGGGGCTCTCTTGATCCCTTTCCTGGGAGCTGCCCTGAGGGTTGATGTGCAGCCCGTTGCAACCAGGATGAACTTGTCCCGTCCTGTCTCTCGTGATGATACCTGTACACGTGTGTGGCAGGCAGGCATCCCCCAATCCCTTGCACTCATTTCCTCACTTTACCTGAAAAGAGCCTGTTTTGTTGTTTTTTTTTTTAACAATTTTTTTCT
>NW_022196909.1:71494019-71503885 GCF_008632895.1 Mastomys coucha | reverse complement strand
CTCTAACTCCAGATTTTATTCCCCTCCTGGTCCATACCTCCTTCCTGCCCCTCTGTCTCCATGAGGATGTCCCCAACCCCAACCCACCACCCCACCAGACCTCCCCACTCCTTGGAGCCTCCAGTCTCGAGGGTTAGGTGGATCTTCTCTGACTGAGCCCAGACCCAGCAATCCTCTGCCGTGTATGTGTTGGGGCCTCATATCAGCTGGTGTGTGCAGCCTGGTTGGCCTCCGGCAGAAAGTCAGGGCATCGAGTGAGGGGTGAGTTGCCATCGCTCAGTCAAAACTCTGACCCATAATTGTTCCTGTCTGGAAGAACTGCAGGGATGGAAATGGAGAGGAGCCTGAGGAAAAGAAGGTCCAGTGACAGGCCCAAAGTGGGATTCAGCTTAAAGGGGAGGGCCCAAGGCCTGACACTATTACTGAGGCTATGGAGTGCTTACAAAAAGGGATCTATCACTACTGCCCTCTGAAAATAGCCTTTAATCTCCACACTCAGGAGACAGAGGCAGGAGGATCTCTACATAGTGAGATGGAGGCCAGCCTTGGGCTGTCCCCCTCCGACCTCACTCTCTTGCCCAGGCTAGATCCCCACTAACCCTGTGTGTCTCTCGGAGGTGGCAGGGGGCATTGCCCTCCTCTTCCTGTGGGGGTGGGGGGTGTCCTGTGTTTCTGTGTCAAGTGACTGCTATATGGTCTGTCATATGCCTGAGGGAGCATTGCTTTGTGCTCTTAGCACTCAGCTTAGAGCCTGATATACATCAAGCACTGTATAGAGGACCATGATGGGGCTGTTGTTGGGGAATTTCGTGATCATGTGTGAGGAGAGTGAGGGTGGAGAGCTGCAGCCACCTGGGTGAACTCCAGTTGTTCCTGCCTCAGCTTACCCATACTGCACAGCTAGGTTAGGAGGTTATGAATCCCAAAAAGGCACAAATGAAATGAAATCCAGGGATGTGAGCTGAAGGGTGAGAGATGAGGCTGTTCAGGCAGAGGACACAGCCTCACAAAGACCCTAGGGTAGAAAAGATCCTAGCATAGTGGAGAAGCAGAGAGGAGGGAGGGAGTCAGGGAAGAGGGAAGGAGGAGGCAGAAGCAGCATCACTGGGTAGAACCTCACCTGGAAGTCTTGGACTGATCCCCAAAGAAAGGAAGATTGTCCGCCCGCAGGTGGGCGGAACTGGCTGGTAACAATTGCTGGCAAGCTGCAGGGTGTGCCCACCGTAGGCTTCATGGGTGGGGTCATGCACAAGGCAGTCTTTACAAGCTGCTGCCCCAGGTCACACGTTCTGGGCTGGGCCTGGCATTTATGGGGATGCCACTTGACAGGCCGGTTCCTAGGGAGGTGGAGAGCGGATGCCCCAGGTGTGGTGCTGGGTGCTGATGGGATTGGAGACCTTCCCAGCCACATGGGGCAGCATTGTCTGCAGACCCCACTCAAGCAGATCCAGAGTGGGAGGACCCTCTCACCCTGCGCCATTGTGAGTGAGATCTCCAGCCCAAGCCACAGGGCATGGGAACTCTTATGACCCTGGCCATATTTATATGAAGCACAAGTAGCAATAACTATACACAGGGACACACAGTGGCATGTGGTCTCGGGAGGGTAAACTCCAATGTCTAAAGTAAGGTGTTACTAGGTGTGGTGGTAGCTCTGCACACAGTAGGTGCTTAGTATGTGTTCTGGGGAAAGATTGTATGATCATGGCTGAACACTCTGTTTCTGCCCTGGCCCTTTGAATTCTGGGTAACTGTTATTTTCCCCTTTCTGCTGATGTTGGTGAGTTTTCTCCTGCATGGGACTGTTTCATAATTAGAAGAAAAGTTATTTTGAAAAAACAAAAATTATACCCCAGCATCCCAGCTGCAGGAGCTGCTGATGTGATCTGTCCCCGTGTCCATCTCCAAGGGTGGTGGCATTCTGGTGGAGAGGGAGAACATAGTGACAGCAGGTTCCTGAGCCCCTCGGGTCATTGCTCATATCCCATAATAGCCAGTCCCTGGGAAGACTCACTGGGGCTTTAGAATTCTACCTAGAATCCACCTGTTCTGCCTCTGCCTGGACCAGCCTTGTGCCTCCATCCTGGGCACCTGTAGTCTTATCCCTCCTGCCCACACCTCTGTGGCTCCTGCATCCCTTAGTTAAAGCTCACAGAGCTAGCTCTGCAGTGCACTCTCCCACTTCAGCTCCTTGCTCCAGCCACACAGGCCTCCTGGTTGCTCTGCTACCCCAGGGCCTTTGGACGGCTAGGTGTGCCTGTACTTGGAATGTTCCCAGCACCCCTGCCCTCCTTTCCACATTGATCTCATTCCTATGCAGCCCCTCATTTATCCACAATGCTCCCCCCACCTCCTGCCCACCCCTTGATCTCTGGTATTCCAAGTAGACTCCTGGAAACTTTGTTTTACAAATGTTGACATGCCACTGTTGTGACAAGGGCAGGAGTGATGTGGCTCTCATCCTGGCCTTGTGCTGATGTTGGGGCAGTGGGGATGGGGATGGAGGGGTAATAGTGACAGATCTCAGCTGCTCTATCAGAGGATGCCTGATGTAGAGGCAGTGCTGTGACCAGCTGTTAACATGTAGGGTCACCAGTACGGTGACAGGGTGGTTGGGGTTCCTTAGGTTAGGTTGACCTGTGGAGAAGGACATGTGTCTTAGATTTCCCTGACTTCTATGGGGGTGGTTGTCACACTTACCGGCCCAGTGTGGTTACCATGGTGAAAAGGGGGCAGGATGTCAGTTCTATATCCTTTGCTGAGAGAAGGCCCAGGCTAGCTCAGGCTAGCCCTTCACTACTGCCCCATGTGCTGGGCAGTCCAGAGTGTTCCCATATGCATCACACAGTTCAAAGAACTTGGGCAGGTAGATATCCTATCGAGTCCTATGGGTTGCCTGGGCCCACCCAGACAGCATTTTGTTGTTTGATTTTTGGGACTGGCCAGCCTCACACTTGCTACATGGCTGTCAGGGCAGGCATCTGCCCCAGGGTTGTCATCTATAGGTCACTGTGTCCTGTGCCAACTGGGTGGGCGGGGACTCCAGCCTTTCTCTAGTCCCAGGGTCTTGTCAGAGGGTCTTTAAGTTCGTGGTGAGCCGTCTTGTTCTCTGGAACATAGGGGAGGGGTTCCTCTACCATCTGCCAGGTTTGAAGCTCGCTAGGCGGCGCGCGGAGGGAGTCGGAGGCCCACGGCTGGGCGAAGCTTTGGGTACCAGGTTCCTAGGTTGCGGGAAGTAGAGGTCTAGGCTGGCTTGGGGCTCCTGGACTATCCCGGCCCTGCCTGCATTTGTCGCTACGACGACGGCACGGCTGAGAACCCGGTCCGAGGTGCCATCCTCCGGACCCCGCTCGGGGGATTACTTCGCCTCACTTCCGGACGGTGACCCTCTTCCCTCTAACTCCTAAGAAGCCTGAGCCAGGCCTCTGGGAGCCACACCTCTAACCTGGCTTCGTGCCAGAAAGCCACGCCCAACCTAAAGGCTCCGCCCCTACAATCCACCCCACCACCCCCCAACCCTGGAGCCTAGCCCCTAAAATCCTCTCCGGAAGGCCACGCCCCCAGCCAGCCATTCTCTCCCAACTCCTTCGGAATGTCCGCCCCCCGCCAGGGCTTGGAGCCCCAGCCTCCTCCCTTCTCCCAGGCCTTCAGCCTGCCACTGCGAGGCTCCGCGCCCCCTTACCCGCCGGCCAGTCTTCCTTATAAGCACCGCCCTCAATGGTAGCCAGCCTACCATTGAGAAGCCTTGGCCCCCCAGCTCCCTATTCCTCCTCAGAAGCTCTGCTTTTAGACGGGCGGACTCGGAAGCCCCGCCTCCTGCCCCTCCCTTCGGAATCTCCGGGCCCGCCCCCACAGGCCAAGCTCCGCCCCTGGCTCGATCGCCGCTCTATTGCCTGAGCTGAGTCTACGCTGTGCTGGGCGGGCTTAGACGGATCCACGGACAAACGAACCGCGGCGCGAGCTGTGCAGCCTGGACCTCGCAGCCGCGGTGAGTCGTTCGGGCCGGCTGTGTCCCCGCCTGGCCTTTGTCACCATACTGGCGTCCCCTACAGAACCAGGGGACTCCCGCGTCCCTGCGCGCCCGAGCTCGGAAATACTCGGGCGCGATCGGGGACGCTCGGGTGCAACCGGAGCCACTCGGATGTCCCTCGGCCCCGCGCGCGCTCGGCCAGCGCCGCGCGCTTGGCTGAGCTCGGGACCGTTATGCTCCGTGGTCCCCTCCCCCACCGGGTGGGGGGGCGGAGTCCGCGGACCACAGAGGGATCAGGCGGGGGTGGGGGGAGAGGCGCCGGGAGCCCAGAAACTTTCCCGCTCGCCGCGCCCGGGGGGTCGCCTGCACCCTTGCACACCCGGAGGGTCCTGGGGTCCAAGGGGGTCCTGGTCACGCCCCTGTGCACCCCACGGCTTCACGTGGTCCCTTGCCTGGGCTCCTCCTGCCCCGGGCCCCCTACAAATGTGCAGCCCACTCTGGCTCCTCCTGTCTCCAGAGCTTGGCTTTGCAGCCTCAGTTTCCCCTTCTAGAGTGTCTTGGATAAAGAATCCAGTGAGGCCCAGGTATGCAGTAAGCGTCCTTAGGCCCTGCGACTTGAGTTTTGTTCTAGTTTTGCAGAGGGGAGTGGGGGGTAGGGCTGGGAATGTGTATTTGGGACAGTGCCCCGCCAGTAGAATTGGGAATACACCCAGTGTGTCCAGGGTGGGGATCTTGAGGGATGTGGGGCTGAGGTTTCATGGAGAACTGGGAAGGGTATGCAGCTTGCAAGGAACTGCATGCATTAATAGGACAACTCAGAGGCAGAGGAATGGGAGACTGGGTTATGGTGGATGGGGGTCACAGAGGATTCTAGAGAGGAGTTGAGATCCTGCCCGGATAGGGGCCCGGTTTCTTAGGTGTTGAAGGACGTGTTGTTGGGGTCCAGAGCACTGAATTAGGATAATAGGGAGAGATTGCCAGGGAAGGTCTGCTACTTCAGCCCAGCTCTTTGGGGACAGCCACCCTGTCTCAGTTCTTTCTGTCTTCCTTTCTTCCTTCCTTCCTTTCTTTCTTTCTTTCTTTCTTCCTTTTTCTTTTTTCGTTTTGTTTTGTTTTTCGAGACAGGGTTTCTCTGTATAGCCCTGGCTGTCCTGGAACTCACTCTGCAGACCAGGCTGGCCTCGAACTCAGAAATCTGCCTGCCTTTGCCTCCCAAGTGCTGGAATTAAAGGCATGTGCCGCCACTGCCCAGCTTTAGTTTTCTTTCTTGACCAGTAGGTATGATTGGTTTCTCTGTTTGGCAGGGCATGACAGAACTTAGGCCGCACCCACCCACTCCTGGCCCTCCTGTCTAATCCTCAGTAGAGCATAGTAATTAAAGCCAGTTCTGGGTGGGGAAGAGGTGTGCCAGCTTGATGGCATTTCCTCGCGGAGGGCACAGGCCTGAGGGACTAGTTGGCTGCAGAAGTGTGCCCTGTAGGGACTTTGCCTCTTGGCCAAGTGGATTCCACTGTGTCCCTCCTGGCTAACACCTCAGTGATCTGGGGACACCTACTGTCCCTTAGAGTCTCTGAGCCCCCTTCTAGCATCATCTATGGATCAGAGATGGGGCATGAGAGTCATGGGACTGACTGGGAGTTTCAGCTTCCTGCATCTCCCAGGGCAGGGGGAGGCATGCTTGGGCTTCAGGAGATGCCCTTCATACTGGTGACCCAGAGCCTGTGTATCACCAGCCTGGGTTAGAATCACCTTTTTATGCTTTTGGGCCGAGTGGGCATACAAAGTCTGCTCTAGGCCCCCATGATCTGCAGTCTGGCACCCACCTGATTGTTCCTCATGAGTGCAGTGTGGGAGCCCTCAGAGGCAGCTGACCTGCAAATCTCAGTTCACCTTTCTCCCATGCTCATATCCCACCTGAGACCTCCTGAGCCTCAGTTTCCCCTTCTGCAAAGCAGGTGGGACCTGCCTTGAGCCAGCTTTTAAGAACAACAGAGTTCTTGACTAATGGCTAGAAGAGTGGCCAGGCCCTCAGTTTCTCCCAACTGATAATGATAGATCACATTATATACAGGTGTGTGTGTGTGTGTGTGTGTGTGTGTGTGTGTGTGTGTGTGTGTGCGCGCGCGCGCCGTGCATGAAGGACCTGGGGCAGACAGACCAGCTTGGGCTAACACATGGGTCCGATCCTCCTAGCAAAGCCCTTCAAGGAGGATTGTGGTGTGACAGATCCCTGGGACTTAGTGTCTGCACTGGCATAGTGTATGGACATTTCCTTAGTTGCTCTTTCTGCCTGTGTCCCACACCCAACAAGCCTTGGGATGGATGTGGAGATGCCCTCCTGTTCCCTTAGCCTGTGTCTGTTAAACTCTACTCTACCCCAATGCAGCGCAAATCTGGGACCTTGAGAGGCTGAAGTGGTGAGCCACTTTGGGGACACCCCTACACATGCCCATCGGGCTGTTACCTGGGGACCCCTCCCAAGCCACGCAGGCTTTCGTGGCCCCTCAGTTTTACCAGAGGTTCTCTCAAGGCTTGTCCGAGTCGCCTGGGCTAACCACTCCTTTCTTGTTATATCTACCTATAGGCGCCTCGGGTGTGGCTGGCGTGTGAGGCCAGCTGGTCCCTGGCTAGAATGGACTCTCCTTCTTCTGAGTTCCCTGGGGCTGTGGTGGGTCCCGGGCCAGAGACTGGCCCAGGGCTTTTGTCTGTCACCAGGCTGTCAGTAGATTGCATCTGTGGCAGTTATGTGCTGTCTGACTATGCAGGCCTGTGTTTGATGTGAAGGATGGAGGATGCTCAGTGAGCCACATCCCAACATCCTTGAAGGGTGAATGCATACTGCCTGCCGCAGCCCCACTGTGTGCATCCCACTGTGGTCCTGGATGTGAATCTTAGCCTCCATTTACCTCTGAGTTCTGGCTTTGTATATTGGGCTTGTGGTCTAACTGTGGTATAGATGTGGGGGTGTCTGCCTGTGTGAGTGTTAGGATTTGATGTTTCTGTGTGTCCACAGCCTGATTATTTCCAGACCTCCTTGCTCTATGATTAGTCCCTGGGTCAGCTTGCAGCCTGATTGTGTGCCTGGGTCTGTCTGCTGTTTGACTAGCTCTGTGTACGTCTGTGTGACTGTAGTCTGACTGTGTGTATTGAGCCCCCTCTTGCTCTTTCCCATCCATGCCCTCCTGGCCACTGCAGTTCCTGCCCTTCCCTGCGGCTGAGTGAGGTGACCACAGTTCGGTATTTTGGGAGACACAATCATAAGGTTACCCCATCATTATGTGCCTCTCTCCTCCCTGTGACCACAGCTGTCTGGCCTCTCCTTGGCCTCTGCACCCCAGTGCCCCTGGCTTGAGGCAATGTGACCTCCAGGGCACTGCTAGTCCTGGGTTCGAGCTATGCCTGATGGATGCTCTGGCTTGGAACTTAGGTCCTTGTGAGTGAGGCGAGGACTGCTGCCTGTGTGGGAAACTGAGTAAATGTTTGTCCTTTCTGGGCAGGGTGGTAGTAGAGTGCAGCATTAGCTGTCCTGGGGGCCCTGGGAGTTATGGCCGGTGTTAGGTCAGGATGAGGTGTTGAGGAAGAATAGGTCTGAAGCAGGTATTGGGGTTCAGCTTGGGACTGGGAGTATAGCCCACACATACTTCTGGAGGTCAGAAGGTCAAGGTCAAGGTCCAGGCTTGGCAGATTCATAGTTGGGGTGGCACTTAGTGTGTGGGCATAGGCTCTCGGTTCTGCCCCAGCACTGGGGAGCTGGAAGCAAGACGGCCAGGAGTTGAAGGTCATAGGCTGCAGGGCAAATTGGTGGCCAGCCTCGGCTATAGGAGATGCTGTCTCAGGAAAGTGCTGAATCCATTCGGGATAGGGCAGTGGGCTCTGAGAGGTCCCTGGGTGTGGTTTCCTCCTCCAGGGTCACCTGGAGAGAAGTCCCGGGATTCCCACTCTTGACTCAGTGTTGCTCTGTTGTCTCTACAGACGCTGCCCCTCTGGATACCACAGCCTGAGGCCTCTCCGTGAGTCACGGGGGCACCATCCCCCACCAGGGCAGAGGCTGGAGGCCACTGCCAAGCATGGCGCCCACCTGGAGTCCCAGCGTGTTGTCTGTGGTGGGTCCTGTGGGGCTCTTTCTCGTACTGTTGGCCAGAGGATGCTTGGCTGAAGGTAAGAGGCTGGGCTGGAGTGGGTGGACCTGGCTACTTGGCTGTTCCAGGATTGCCCATAGCTTTCTGGTGTGGTCCAAACAGAACTTCCATGCTCAAGGAAGCGGCTTGGTGCCTAGCTTTGGGAAAGGCTGTGGACCACGGAGGTGATGCTGGGTGGACAGTAACCGTGGTGCACCCATGTCAGGTCAGGTCCTACCACGGGGAGAGAAGGCATGGGGTGGGGGTGGAGGGCGGGTTTTTTTTAGTTATTAGGAGTTTGCTGTCATTCCTGGTTGGGTTGACTGAGCATAGAAAAGTCTGGAAATAAAAAAATATGTTAATGGGTCTGGAATGGCAGCTCATGGGAGAGAAGCAGAGGCAGGTATACATCTGTGAATTCGAGACTAGCCTGAGATAATTGGTGAGACCCTGTTTAAAAAAAAATCAAAAGAAAAGGTAGGTAGTACTAGAGAGATGCCTCAGCAGTCCAATTCCCAGAGTACCCAGGTTCAAGTCCAGCACCCGCCCACCAGGGGATTCAGCATCCTCTTCTGACCTCCAAGAGCACTGTATCCACACACAAAAATAAAGTGAATGAACATTAAAATGAATCTATTGAAAGATGATTGGTATAGTTTAGTATTAAGGACTGCACTTTGCTTATTGCTAAAGATGTATGTGGGGCCTCAGTTTTGTCCTGACGTCAACACCCAGCATTGCATGGGAGACCCTCTTCTAAGGGACCTTGGAGGGAGGTTAAGGCAGGGCAAACCCCTCTCCTCGTAGAATGGAAGGAGGGGCAGAGCTGGCCCTGGTGGGCTGCAGGCAGGACTCCCTCTGGTGACTCAGTGTGGCTGTGGAGGATGAGGACTGGGACCAGGGCAGGCCGGTCAAAGTGATGTGGAGGAAGGCTTAGCCTGGACTTGGGCATTTATTCAGCAGCCATGTGTTTGACAGATGTCTCCCTGTGGTGTGTGGAGTGTGTAGCTAGAATCCTTTCACCTAGAGCCTGGGAGGGTCATGGGCACCATGCCCAGCACTCAAGTGTTCTGTGGGCCGGATGGTTGATTGGGTCCAGGGAACCTTCCCAGCCTGCCATGGGGGACCCAGGGAAGGACCAGCCCTGATTCTCACATAGACAGAAACAGAAAACCTGAGCCAGGTGGCAGAGCCAGAGCCTCTGTAGGGTCCCATCTCTACTTTGGACCTTAGTTTTTTCTAAGGGATCTGGCTTGGGGAGAATGGGGCCTCTTTGTATAGGAGCCGCTATTTTCTCAGATCTTGTGGGGCCAGGTTAAACCCTAAGTGCCCAGCATGAGGAGGGTTGCGTATCTTCTCTAGGCCTCTGTACAAATGAGGGTGAAACTCATGGTGAGCCAGTCTGGGCCTGGTGCTTAGGGGACTTCATCCCTTAGGGCTGTGAGTCTGCCCTCGAAGGCCACAGCGCTTTCCTTCCCTCCCTCCTTCCCTCCTTCCCTCCTTCCTTCCTTCCTTCCTTCCTTCCTTCCTTCCTTCCCTCCTTCCTTCCCTCTTTCCCTCCCTCCTTCCTTCCTTCCCTCTTTCCCTCCTTCCTTCCTTCTCTCTTTCCCTCCTTCCTTCCTTCTCTCTTTCCCTCCTTCCTTCCTTCCTTCCCTCCTTCCTTCCTTCCTTCCTTCCCTCCCTCCTTCCTTCCTTCCTTCCTTCCTTCCCTCTTTCCCTCCCTCCTTCCTTCCTTCCTTCCTTCCCTCTTTCCCTCCTTCCTTCCTTCCTTCCTTCCC
>NW_022196909.1:71482166-71493835 GCF_008632895.1 Mastomys coucha | reverse complement strand
TTCCTTCCTTCCCTCCTTCCTTCCTTCCTTTCCTCCTTCCTTCCTTCCTTCCCTCCTTCCTTCCTTCCTTCCTTCCCTCCCTCCTTCCTTCCTTCCCTCCTTCCTTCCTTCCTTCCCTCCCTCCCTCCTTCCTTCCTTCCTTCCTTCCCTCCTTTCTTTCTTTCTTTCTTTCCTTCCTTCTTCCTTTCTTTCTTTCTTTCTTCTCTTTCTTTTTCTTTTTCTTTTTTTTGAAAATAGAGGAGTGTGTGTGTGTGCCAGACAGAGACAGCAGGAACCCTCAAGATCCTGTCTACCATAAGAGGTAGAGCAGGCTCTGCAGGCTTGGCTTGGGGCCCAGAGTCCAATGGACTGATGGATGTCCACTCAGTACCAGGGACCAACAGGCAAGGGGGTAGGAACCCATGTTCTTGTTTATTTATTTGTTTGTTTGTTTGTTTATTTCATTTATTTATGTTTTTTTGAGACAGGGTTTCTCTGTGTAGTCCTGGCTGGCCTGGAACACACTCTGTAGACCAGACTGGCCTCGAACTCAAAAATGTGCCTGTTTCTGCCTCCCAAGTGCTGGGATTAAAAGCATGTGCCACCACAGCTGGCCAGGACCCATGTTCTTAAGGATCAACTGGCACAGAAGGAAAGAGAGGGACTGTGGAGACTCAGGCTCCCTGGAAGGGGGTGGTGCAAGGGGACAGCTCTGCAGGGTTGGCTGGATTGGAGGGTGTGAGGGGTTTGTCCCACCTCTGAGGGGTCTGACCTGGCCAGTGCTACACTCCCCCACATCCTTGGCTAAGAACATGTGACCCCAGGTGTCATTGCGGTGGGCAGCGGAGGAGCCAGTCTCCCTCCATCAACTCATGGGCTGAGGGGAAACAGAGATCTAGGTTTGAGTCTTGGATTGTCATTTCTGAGTTCTCTGGGGAGCCTCATGAAAACCCATCAAATACTCTCAAATCTGTAGCAGGGGACACACAAGCATCTAATAATGAGGCTTCAAGGCTGCATATGCCTGGACACTGGTGGCTGCAAGTTCAGGAGCAGGCCTCATGTAGGGACAGGGGAGGCCGGCTAGTCTCCCGAGCAGTGACCCCTGAAGATAACTCAGTGTGACCCATGAATGGAAGTAGTTGGGGTCTGTGGGAACCCAGACTTGTAAACAGAGGATTCCAGCAGTTTCTGGAGAACCTGCCAGGCCAGTGTACCCCTCCACCTCCTCCTGGCTCACTTTGACTCTTGGACACCCAGCTGGAGAACCTGCCAGGCCAGTGTACCCCTCCACCTCCTCCTGGCTCACTTTGACTCTTGGACACCCAGCTTTGAGAGGCTTGCGTGCTCACCTTGCCTCCCAGTTCCCCTTTGGTTGGGTGCTTACATTATGTCTCCAGCTTTGAGGGTCAGCTCTGGGTGCTGGCATCCAGGGAACACACTGCAGCATAGCTGTGATTGATGTGTTCAGTCCCGGGGCGACAGGCTGCTACCAGACAGCCAATGCAAGGGAAGTTGCAGAGACACCCATCACAGAGCCCTAGGCAGGCATCCAAGCTGGGTAGGCTCCCGAGCCTTCCTCTGAGACAGAGTCATAGGGATTGTAGAGTGGATCTGAATAAGGCCCAGTGGATCAAAGCCAAGCCCCTTACCAGCATGCCCCCCTGGCTTATGCCACTCTTGGGGCTCTGTGCTTAAATGCCAACTCTGCTCATCTTTTATGTTTTTATCTGGATATTCACATAACATTAGTTATTGTATGTGCGTGCGCTTGCCTGGGTATATGTAGCAGTCAGAAGACAGCACATGAAAGTCACACACTCCCTTATTGTGGACCCTAGGGTTGAATAGATTTGGAGGGAGGCTTGGTGGCAAGAGCCTGTACCTGTGGAGCCTTCTTGCTAGCCCTTGACTCTCATCTATGGTCACCTTTGGCCTGCTCAGAGCCTCAGTTTCTCCACAAGTCCCATTAAAGAATTAGAGCATGTTTTGTTTCTTTTGGGGGTGCGCCTGTGATAGCAGGCCATCACTGAGTCACCTCTAGGGGCTCAGTGTGGGGACTCCAGAGTCTCCAGTGGGTACTGTGTGCTTGTGTGAGCCTGTGGGGAGACCTGGACACCCTCAGACCTCCCCTCTCCTTGCTGAACCCCCAGAGCCACCCAGATTCATCAGAGAGCCCAAGGATCAGATTGGTGTGTCAGGAGGCGTGGCCTCCTTTGTGTGCCAGGCCACAGGTGATCCTAAGCCACGAGTAACTTGGAACAAGAAGGGCAAGAAAGTGAATTCACAGCGCTTCGAGGTGAGTGGGGGCTGGGGTGGGGGTGCCCTCAACCACATACCCCTTTCCAGAGGGGCAGTGGCTGAGCCTCAGGATGCCACAAGGCAACCACAGTCCCGTTTCTGGCACTGCAGGGTTTTCCTAGTCTACCACTCTGTCTTGTGAGTCCTCAGGCCAGGCCCTGTCTTCTCTTGAGTCTTAACTCACAATCCCACCACACATGGGAGGAAATGCCCACATCACACTCACACGTGTCCGTGTCCTGTACTCAGTGCTGAGTCTGTGGGCTTAAGGGTGAGTTCCATTCAGCCACTTCGTTTGCTCAGGGTGTGTCTCTTGGCTTCACTTCTTTCGCTGTGACATATCCTTGGTGGTCTCCTATGTGCACATGTGTGCCCACAGCCACATACGCAGGACACCATGTGCCTGGGACAGCTACTGCCTTCCCCCCCAGCCCCCAGCTCAGCTGGGTGGAACCCACCCTAGTCTCACCTGCTTACCTGTTCCATCTCCTCCCCCATTCCCTTCTCAGACCATTGACTTTGACGAGAGCTCTGGGGCAGTGCTGAGGATCCAGCCACTTCGGACGCCTCGGGATGAGAACGTGTACGAGTGTGTGGCCCAGAACTCAGTGGGGGAAATCACAATTCATGCAAAGCTCACCGTCCTTCGAGGTACACACCCCAGGGCACAAAGGAAGTACCCGATTGCAGACCTTGCTCCCAAGCTTAGAGCCCTCCTGCACTGGATCTTGCTTTTTCCTTTAGGAAGTAGGATTTCTCTGCTCCCAGCACTGCCCAGGCCCCTTGGTTTGTATGGTTTAAATGTCAATGCAGTTTGTAGTCTTCAAGCTCAGCTTAATAGAGGTGCTCAGTCAGTGCTTTCTGGACTCTGTCCCTGGGTCTTTTGTGACTGTCTGTCCTCAATCAGCTTGGCTCACAAGTGCCCTCCCTAGCTAATCCCTACCACTCTAGAGTACATAGCCATGGTGCCTGGAGCCACAGCTGGTTCCACAGCTGGTTCGACCCCACAGAGGAACTTAAGGAAGGGTGGCTTCCTAAAGGCAGAATGACCTAAGCCCCCGACACCCTGTGCCCTGGCTTTGTGTAAGAGGCACTAAATACTGGCACTAGACAATTGAATTCAGATCCTGAGGTAGCAGCATTAGAGCTGTGATCTGGGCAGGGTTAATCAACTTGTCAGAGCCGGGGTATCCTGTCTCTTGGAGACTATTCCTATATGGCCATGAGCCGCTGCTCTAGGCATTACAGGTCCCTCATGAATCTGGGACACAGGGCCAGTGCCACTGGTGGGAATTCTGAGCTGCCCCAGGGTCAGTAGTCAGGGAATTCAATCATCTCTAACAAGGGGCCCCAACAGAGTGCTCTGTGATTGCCAGAGCCTGGCAGGGATGGAGCTGCATAGAGTGCACACACCCTAGGCCCCTCCTCTCTCTTCTCCCTCTGCGATATTTTTTGCCTTGACCTTTCCCGGCACACACTCAGCAGCCAGCCTCCCACTGCCCTGTGCCAGCCTTGTTGGGACAAGTCCCAACACTAGCAGAGCTGGACTCGGTCTGCATCCATCACACATGCTGATGCACTGAGTACTGAGAGACCCGGAAGAGTCTCCACCTCTTTGACACGCAGACACCCTGGCCATGTCTCTTTGTTCTTTGACCACTGCCTGTACCTCTCCACTGATGTCCCCCATCTCTAGGCAACCTCAAGCAATGCCTCCTATCCCATGTGGGTTGCCATTGTACTTGCCTCCCTCCTTCCTCTCTTCTATGTGATTGTGACCCAGGGTGTTTGAACCCCAAGGAGTCGGGCCTAGTGCTGTGTGGAGATAGCAGGCAGTGGTAGCTCTCCCCAACCCTTCACTCCAGCTGCTACTGCACACATGTGCACAGGACCCTTCAAGGCTGCATGCATATGCATAGGAGCCTGCTACATCTTGGGCTACATTCCCTACCAGGATAGGGGTTCTTGTCCACTTCTGTCCGCAGCCACCTTCACTGCCATTCCTTCTAGCATAGAATCCCAAGCATGTGACTGTTACACTGCCCCCGCCCCACCCCCAGTAGCCCTGGTGCCCCTGAGGTAACAGGTGTTTCCCTCCAAACACCTTCAGCCATGAGCCAAAAGGCTCCAGATAGAAACACTGGCAGGGGGACATGCCCCCATGCGCAAGACTGTGCCTGCCACACAGTTAATATGGCAAGCAGAGCTTGAGCCCCTGGCCCTGGTTAGCCCACCCTTCTCTTTGAATACAGCCAGTTAATCACATGTCTAGTGGCCTCCATTCTAGCTCCAGTATCCTGTTCATCTGCATGCTGCATAAGCCCCTTGCATAATTTCATTTCTACCTGGCTCTCCTGGGGCACAGGTGGCTCTGTATACCCTCCTTGCTGCTCTCCTGGTGGCCCAGGCTGCTCTTAGATTCATGCTGCTCCTGTGTTGAGCTGGGATGTCCTAGCAGTCAGGTTAGGACATCCTAGGTTAGATGTTCTCTAGAAGTCTTGGGTTTTGAGTTCTGGAAGGGTCTAGAATTGAGTCCATTTGTTCCAGGGGACTTTGGATGGAGGCAGAGACAGGAGCATGGGGTTGAGTGTGGGAGGAGGGGACTGAAGAAGCAGGTGGCCTGGGCCTGAGGGAGGGCAGATGACTTCTCCTGCTAGGGTGCTAGAGGGCCCGTGTGGGTGCCACCACCTGATGATACCTAGTGTCCCCATCTCTAGCTCTAGACACCAGTGTGATGCCCTCTCAGGATCAGTGTGATCCAGGTTAGTGGAGGTATTCCAGATGGAAGGAGTGAGCCCTCTATGCTGTACCACCAGTCAGGCCTAGGATCCCTGAGCTTTGCCCACAGCAGCTTTGGAGGTCTTGGGGGCTGTGAGCCATAGAGGGTGGCAGGAGGGTATTTAACTGTTGTGCGGGGAAACAAGGGCCATGGGAGGTGGCAGGCCAGGACTGTGGTCACTGAGGGCATTTGCCACAATAACCGGACTTCTGTTCCATTCCCTCCCACCCCCATTCCCAGAGGACCAGCTGCCTCCTGGCTTCCCCAACATTGACATGGGCCCCCAGTTGAAGGTTGTAGAGCGCACACGCACAGCCACCATGCTCTGTGCTGCCAGCGGGAACCCAGACCCTGAGATCACCTGGTTCAAGGACTTCCTGCCTGTGGACCCCAGTGCCAGCAACGGGCGGATCAAGCAGCTTCGATCAGGTGGGCACAGGTGGCCAACAGGATGAGAGCGCTGTCGAGGGCAGCAGAGGGCCCATACTTTGGGCCTGATGGGGAAATAGGCTGGTACATGTTCCACTTGGAGCCACCTAAGAGCAGAGCTCAGGCCCTGCACCCAAACCATAGAGAGCTACAGAGCCCCATGGTGGGAGCAGGGCTGTAGGACCTGTGGGATCAGGGCTGTAGGACCTGATAGTGTGCTTTGTGGGTAAAGATGGCTGTAATCAGTGGGTAACTGCTTAGCATCAGCCATGAGAGCAGGTTAGCAGGGTCATGGGGTGACACCCACACGGACCCTCTAGCACCCTAGCTCCAGAGGATGTTATAGGATGTGGTTGGTCAAGGTAATGGGGAACCATAGAAGGTGGTAGAGAGAGACACACACATACAGTGACAAAGCAGTCAGTGGGGCTTGCCTGCAGGGAGCAGAGGGCAGCTGGATGTGGTGGTGACCAAGGGTTTGCAGCACCAGGGGAGATGCAGGGCCACAGAGGCTCCTGGGACAGTGTCCTTGGAAGGCTTAAGAACCAAGCAGTATAGATCTGTGGCAACCGTCTGTGCTGGTTCCAGCTGGTTTGGGGAGGCCCAGGAAAGAGGCCAGGCATTGGGACCAGTGAGGCTGGGTGGTTTGCAGCAGTGTCTTAGTGGAGACCCCCATTCCGTCTAATTGATGTGTCTATGTGTCCTTTTGGGGTACCATGTGTTCCCTGT
The DNA here is from genome assembly GCF_008632895.1 of Mastomys coucha. Classification (NCBI taxonomy): domain Eukaryota; kingdom Metazoa; phylum Chordata; class Mammalia; order Rodentia; family Muridae; genus Mastomys; species Mastomys coucha. The sequence goes on along the minus strand of NW_022196909.1, from coordinate 71,487,618 downwards.
CACATGTCTGTGTTCGTGTGCATATGACTCCTTAAGTGGCTAGCACTGTCTCTTATTTGTGAGCAAAATGCTGGAACTGGACTTTCTACCACATGCGTGCCTGCCACGTGTCCCTCCCATGCCCCAAGTGCACATGGCTCTTCTCGTCCCTCCCTGGCGATGCTCATGTGCCTGTGGATCCCTGTGTGTTGGCTATGTCCCACCTGTATTTCCTCATCTCCTTAGCATCCCATACCAACCTCTTCACATTCTTGTTCTACTCTGTTGTCCTCCCTCAGCCTCCCTCTCACTGCCAAAGGCCTGTTCTGCCTATTGTCTGTGGGGTGTCTATTTCACCTCCCACAAGTCCCCTGAGGTGCAGCTCAGCTGCAGGCAGCCTGCATAGGAGAGGACCCAGCCCATGGGGGAGCCCTCAAACTCTGAGGCACCTCCTGGCCATCACACGGCCAATGTCCAAGGGTAATAACTAAGCATTGTTTAAACACGTGGCCCTGGGGGCTGCCTTGCACCCCATGGTCCTGCTCTCCCTCGTGCCCACGAATAGCCGGGATGTCCAGTGCCCATCCTTTAACCTTCTTCTCTCTTCTCCTTCCTCTGTGTAACGCTCAGAAAGCTTTGGTAAGTTCTCACTTCTTTGCCACACCAACCACTAACAGTGCTGACACCCTCTCTGCCCACACTAACAGCCACCGTGACAGTAACTGACCCACTGCGTGTGGCATGTGTACTAACACCCTGTCACCTGCCCTCTATGGTGGGCTGCATAAGGCCCCACCCACAAGGAAAAGAGGAAAAATGCCACCTGACCTGAGTCTGGGGGACGTCACATCTCATAAGCATCCCTTCCGCTCCGAGCTTCCTCCTGGGCTTCTCCAGTGGAGGCAGGATCCACTGCCCATGATGCTGTGTCTAGGGAACACTGCTGGGTTAGTTCTTGCTCATGTGATGCTGACCGATACAAGCATTCTCTGGGTGTTGTCCCCAGCACCACCAAACTAAAGGTGGAAAAGCAGCTGGGTTCTTTCTCCTTGTGGCAATATGAGCGACCGCTGGGGCCCCCGACACTGTAATTGAGGCAGTTAGAGTTCCATCAAGCCATCCTGACTCCTGCCACACAGATGACAAGTTCCCATTGACTCCTTCTGAAAGTGTGTGGGGTTGGGGTGCAGGGAGGCCTGTGATCTCTCTGCTGGGCATGATTCATGGCTGTGTCTTTAACCCCAGCACTCAGGAGGCAGAGGCAGGAAGATTGCTGTGAGTTAGAGGCCAGTCTGGTCTACAGAGTGAGTTCCAGGTCCACATAGATGCAGATAGGGTCTGGAGGAGGTGCAGGTCCACAGCACAGAAGTGACTGACGCCTAGTATGGAAGCAGTCTGTTGAGACTCGCCCTGCTTGCCTTTGGCCTCAGTTTATCCAACTATGCTGCGTACCTGGGCTAGCTTTTACGGCTGCTGCTGAAAGAACCTGGCTTTGGTTCCAGCAAGCAAGCAGCATCCGAGAGCCCAGCCAGGAGCCTTCTCTTCCTTTGGTGTGACCGACCCACAGGTGGCCTTTGTCCTCTTTTCCTTCACAGTTGAAGGAAGCCACTAGGTCCCCTCTGCCCTCAGCTCCTTTCCCAAGTCAACCCTGTCGCACCAGTGCCCAGCCCTCTAGTGCTAACTCCTGTCCCTTCCTGGTCACTAACAAGACTCCTGGGACCCTGCCGCTACCTGCCCCTCCTGGTCTAGATGTCAGAGAACCCTTGCTGGAACACCAAAATAACTCCTCAGGCATGGTCTCCCTGGGACCCAACCCGGACCCGACCCAGACCCAGAGAGGCTGTCTGCAGGATACACCAACCCGAAGGCCCCCAGCCCCAGCCCAGAGCCCTGATGAGGCTGGCTGTGGCTCCACTGCCCAGCATGGGGACAGGCATGGCTCCTGGCCCTGAAGCCCCTGCCCTGTGACATTCACCTGTGTCTCTCTGTTTCCCTTACAGAAAGCACCCCCATCCGAGGTAAGAGGCCCTGAGCCCTCACTAGCTACCCCACCAGCTGCCACAGTCCCTCACCCTGATGTTTGTGTCTCTGTCTGTGGCTTGGGCCAAGTGTGGCTGCAGGGAATCGTGTGGGCATCCAGTTGTAGGACAGGCACCACTTCTTGTGCCCACCTGAACTCCTCCCTCCTCCCCCCTCCGCACTCACGTCTAGCTATAGTGAGCTGCAAAAGGACCTTTTGAGATTTGGAGACATTTAGCCGGGAGGGATCAGAGAAAGGGATTCTCCAAAGCCAGGTGTGGCACACCTATTTTCCCAGAGCCCATGAGAACAGACCAGTGCTTGGCTGGCTGTGCTTCCTCAAACAGGTCTCCCACCCTTTCTGGTCTCTGCAGTGCTCTTGAAGTCAGTTCTATGGTGACCAACCTTTACCACCACAAGAGAGGGAACACAGGGGTCTCTGGGCCCTGTCACTACTGGGGTATAACTGTCAACAAAACCAGAGAACGTGGGCAAAAGATCTGAAATAGTGGAATTTGGGAGTCCCGGGTTTCTGCACATGGCTGTCACTGCGCTGTGCTTAGTTAATGCCGGGATGCAGGCCTGAGATCTGATATTCTGAGCCAGGTTCTCTTGCCTTTGCTCTGCTGCCCATGAGGCAGGCCCACATGGCAGGCCCACATGGCAGGCATGGGCCTACACCTCACTCTTCATTTCTAAGGTGTAAGTACTAAGCTGTTCGAGGGCTGAGAAGCGCCCGTCTCTACTGTCTTCACTGTGAAGTGGGGAACACCTACCTAGCTTGTAGCTTGTTTGAAATGTTCTTGGGGGAAGCGTGACCTCCGTCAGGAAGTGGGGAACATCTACCTATCTTGTAGCTTGTTTGAGATGTTCTTGGGGGAAGCGTGACCTCCGTCAGGGTCCATGAGTGCAGGTGCCTGCAGCTCTCTCGTTGTATTCTCTAGGTTTGCTTTAGTTTTGTTTTTTTGTTGGATTTTGGGACGAGATCTTCCATGGGCCAGGCTGCACCACCAGCATGACTCAGAGAGCCATGACCTCAAACGCAGGTCCCCCTGGGCTCCAGGACCTGGGATGAGGTGCCTGCGTCCTGCTGCTAATGTCCCCATACTACACCCTGGGCTTCAGACATGGGATCTGACTGTGTGTGTGGCCCCTGTGTCCTTCACTCAGCAACTGTTAACCTCTGTCCCAGAGGAAGGGCCGTCCCTTCCCAGTGACTGGCAGCTGCCTGCCCTGGGGGAAAAGCCTGGGCTCACTGCCACCACAAGTTTGGGCTGGCCTGTTAGCCCACAAGATGCTGTGGCAACTGCTTTTTGTCAGTAAGCAGTACAGATGTGACGGTGGGGCTGTTCGTCAGGTCCAGCTCCGTCCTGGTGCTGGCCATCATGGCCAAGGTCCCATCCCTATCCCTGCAGGTGCCCTGCAGATTGAGAGCAGCGAGGAGACAGACCAGGGCAAGTACGAGTGCGTGGCCACCAACAGCGCTGGGGTGCGCTACTCATCACCTGCCAACCTCTACGTGCGAGGTAGGGAACTCCGCCAGGCAGAGGCAGGGACCCACTGTCCCACCCTGTCCCACCTTATAACTGGGCTCATGGCCTCCTGGCTCCCCTGTCCTGTGCAGTCCTGAGCAGGAAAGTCCTGACCCCATCCAAGGGGTCATTGGACTGACAGTCACCACACCATGGGCCATGGGACTCTGAAGGTTGCACTGATGGCAGGATGGGTGGAAACAGAGTGGGGTGGGAGGCCAGTCTCGGGCCTACAGGGCTGGGGGAGCCTGAGGGCCACCGCCCCCACCCTACATCCCCACCCCCAAGTTGGCTTGTGTGGTGTCTGTGTCTCCTGTGTCCTGCTGGCTTTGCTTCTCTGAACCCGTGGCCTTGTGGCTCCCTGCTTCCCTACCTGGTCCAGTGTCTCTAGCGAAGACTGTGGGGAATGGGGTTTCCGAGCTATCCTCCCATCTAGCATCCCAAAACCCAGTGCTTGATCTAGAAGGAATATACCCAGGCTATAAGAGACCACAGCCATGGCTCACTCGCCTGGGTGCCCGTGGCTCAGTGGCAAGCTGTGCGTCCTAGACCTTGGGACCCCAAGTAGGTCTCAGAGTCCCAGGCCTTCAGCTGTGGCTGGAAGCCTGGGGTTCTTGATGGTTGCCTCCCGTGCCTCCACCCCAGGGGATTTCTGAAGGACCCTTGCTGTGCCTTCCTCCTCCATATCCCATGGACACACTGGGGACCCCAGTCTGCTTCTATCAGCTGACTTGCTCACCTTCCTCCCCCCTCAGTTTTCCTGAAGCGCCCCTGATCTTCATCCCTCTCTACTACCCAGGGAGGCTGGCAAGCTGCCCCTCTCCCTCCAGCCCTAACCTTCCCCAGCCCCTAGTTAACTCCTCTGGGTCCTGGGCTGTGGATTTTACATCTTGGCTTCAAGCAGGAGGCTCTGTGGAGGGAGGGTATGAGAGGGTGGGAGGTGGGCCAGTGTGATCTTCTGCCACCATGGCGCCCTGGTGAGTTGCAGTCCCTGCAGGACTCCAGCGACCGACTGGCCTTCATCTAACTTGTGTGTTTCTTTGTGGACACTGGGGATGGGGGGTTGTGAGCGTGACAGGATTCAGGAGAAAGGGGACAGCAGGGATGGAGTAGGGGAGGGGGGATCATTTAGCAAGGGTGAGAGGAGGGTGGAGGGCCCTGTGTGCTCTGGCCAGCCCCTGCCTGGGGTGCGGCAGGTGAGGGTTGGGAGAGTGTTGGCTCTGCTGGCTGTGCTCAGCGCTGACTGAGGAAAGGACAGGAGGTTTATGTTCTTTTTCTTTTTTGATTTTAATTTTTTTAATTTTTTTGGTTTAAAGAAAAAAAAGCAAACGATTGCAGCTTTAGCCGTGGGAAGTCCTCTTTTTACTCTCTGTATCTCCCCTATTTTTTCTCTTCTCCCCATGTCATTGTGCGCATCAAACCCCCTTTACATCCCTCAGAGCTTCGAGAAGGTTGGTGTGGCTTTTTTCTTTTTTACTTTCTTTACCCACATTTTTACATTCTGAAAAAAAAAAAAGAAAACACTGATACACACTCACACACACAAGAAACAGGCAGACACCATGCAGGACAAACACACACATGCACACAGAAAACGAATAGCAAAACAGATGTAAAATGGAGTCAGGTACAGAGCCTAAAGCAAACAACCCAGAAAGACACACAGAACCTAACGTCAGCCTGGCCAGCGAGGCCGGCCGGCCGGCACACGCGATGCTTGCATTGTGGTCGCCTCTGCATCCCTTGGTAATGTTGTTGCTAAGTTTTTTGCACTCCTCGTCGTCATGGTAACTTGGGCCTGATGCATGCTGGGAGAATGTAAAAAAAAAAAATTCTCTGCATGCCACTCTTTGTCATTGGTGAATCCCCAGCCTTTGTTGGAGTGTTTGTCTCCTGTTTCATTTTTTTGTTTTTTTTTTTTT
>NW_022196909.1:71478878-71482136 GCF_008632895.1 Mastomys coucha | reverse complement strand
CCCCCCCCAGCTATGTCTTTGGTTCTGTCTTGTTCTGTGCTGTTTGGGTTTTGGTTTTCTGGGCTGAGCTGTTGTGGTTGTGACCAAATGCATTGTGAGTTTAAAGCCAGTGTTCCTGTCCCAGATGTCACCAGAGGGTGGAAGGGGTCCCACAGCTGGGATGCTATGACAAAAAGTGACCACTTAGGCACCATATGACCAGGGGCACAAGGAGGGGTGCCTAGGTTAACCATGCTTCCTTCTCTACTTCCCTCTGGAAACACACCTGGCAGGAAACATTCCCCAAGAGCATAGCCCATCCTCCTGCCTCAGTATATTTAATACCCTGTCCTCCCAAAGAGCACAGCCGGGGTCAGCCAGTGCCCTAGTTAGTTTCTGCTCAGTATTGGCCAACCTAAAAAGGAGTGGGGTGCCAGGCAGTGGTGGTGCACGCCTTTAATCCCAGCACTTGGGAGGCAGAGGCAGGTGGATTTCTGAGTTCAAGGCCAGCCTGGTCTACAGAGTGAGTTCCAGGACAGCCAGGGCTACACAGAGAAACTCTGTCTCGAAAAAACAAAAAAAAAAAAAGAAAGAAAAGAAAAAAAGAGTGGGTGCCACAGCTCAAGGGCCTTGAGTGCTTGGCAGAAAGAACAAAGAATACAGTATGGCAGCTGATGTTGCCCATGGGGTAGGGGAGTAATGTGACAGACTTGGAGAGAATACCTGGCCAGCAGCAGTGCACCTCTAGGTGCAAGCACAGATGTGCTGTCTCACAATGTGGTCACTTTCTGAGTTGCCTGAGCATCAGGGCTGTGGAACTTCCGGAGAAAACCAGGGGCATTTGGGGCGTGGCCTCTCCCGACACTCTGCCCTTCCCTTTTTCTAAATGTTCTCTTTTTCCTCTCTCTTAGTTCTTGCTCTCTCTGTGTGTTTCTCTTTGTCTCTCTCTGTCTCTCTCTATCCTGAGATTCACACATCTACCATCTGCCCTATCCACCTTAAAGAATTAAAACCCCTTTAATGTCCAGTCTGCTCTGTACCTCACTGCTTTCTGGGATAGCTGAGAGCCAAGCTCCCCCTAGGCAGGCTGCCCACCCACAGTCTCCTCTGTACCTTCCCAGTTATTAAAATCTAAAGCCTGGTCAGGAAAGTTCTCTAAATGCACCAGGAAGGGATACTGTCTGCTCTCAGTTGGTATAGAAGCTGCCAGCCTGGGCCACAGGCAAACTCCCTGGCCCCTCCGTAAAACAGGTGCTGGGGACAGTGACTCCCCAAGGACCACCTCACTGTGGAGATCACTCCTGTGCAGGCTGGGGGCACAGGCCCAGCCATGGCAAGTGCTGATTTCCAAGTGTGTGACCTTGGGCTTCTCATTTGACTTCTTAAGAGTTCTCAGTCCTCAAGTGAACTGTGAAGTTCTTAGTGCTTGCTGGCCCTAAAAGCTAACAGCACCACATGCCCTGGACGAAGAGGACCCGGCACCCACATGAGTTGAAAGGGGAGGAAGGAAGGCGCCCTAACCTTAGATGGCCGGGTGCCTACAATGTCCTCTGTTTAAATGCAGCAGTCTAAGGGACAGTGGTGAGACTTGCCAAGCACACTCTCAGCCCTGAGTTCAGATCCAGAACCACATAAAAAATATGGCCTGTGGGGGCTGTGGTCTCTGGGGGCTGGCTCCGACAGCACCACAGTGCAGAAGCGAGTGCAAGTCCGCCTGGATCTTTATTGGTGTTTTTCTGAGGCCTATCCTCTGGAGGCAGGTGGCTCCTCTGGGGCCAGTGATGTCATTTTCCCCCTTGTGATTTTCTCTGAGGAAGTCCTGGGGCTCAAGAGAGACAGATGAGGGCACCCTGGAGTGCTAAGCCCCCCCCACCCCCCACCCCCCGCACACAAGAACCCACCAGGAGAGCCAGGTAGGCCTATGAGGCCTGCAGAGTGACATGGAACCTTCCCTATTGCAAAGTCAGCAGCCCCAGAGTCAGACAGACAGACAGACAGACAAGACAGTCCCCGCTGCCCCACAACTAGCAGGCTCAACTTCTGAGGAAGCCCCAGGAGCTGCCCCACCCTTGACCTTTGGGGATTCAATGGCCAGAGCCCGACATAGGGTTGTTTTTAAATGCACATTGTGCACCTCTCTGGGATTTCCTGAGGGAAGCCGGTGCCAGGAGACAGTCAGATGATGTCATTGAAAGCTGCTCACAGTTTTCCTCATCGGTAGTTTAAAGCTGTAAGCCTGTACAGGTTTGCAGGTCTCAGAGATCTGAGCGTCTAAAGCTGGCTTACTGTTACCCTGTGACTTTAGGTCCCCCCATTCTCAAGTCCCCAGAATGGGAATTGTGGGAGATCTGGAGCCTGGAACTGCTCTCACTCCCCACAGATGCTCTGTGGGATCTGTACACAAACTCCCCATCACCCTGTCCTGTACTGAAGGAGAGGGGTCTCAGGGCGAGGAGACTCCAGTGGGGTCTGGTGGAGGTGGGGAGGGCGTCCCACAGGAACACTGAGCACTGACTGACATGTCGCCTGCTGCCTGTCTCACCCTCTGCGTCTGTGTCCCTTGTGGGCCGGGTGGGTCAGGACATTAGATTACACCTGGTCCTTGGGAGAAGCCACAGTCTCCCATGGCCACAGTGTAGGATGGGAGTGGAGAAAAGAATTGGCAAGAATGTAAGGGGAATCAAAGAGGGAGGCAGGGCTCCCCTCACAGACGCATGGAACAGCTGGGAACTGCCTCAACAACCTGCCAAGGCCAGGGCTTGGGGCCCTCTGGGCCTGCATATGGCAGCTTCCTGGCCAAGAGAGCCAGTGGTGGAACTGGAGGCAGGTGGGAGGGTAAGGGACGAGAAATAGGCTTTGAACTTGGGCCTCTGCCTCCCCCCCATGACAGGTGTAATCTAAAAACCTTACTCAACTCCCACCCCAGAGGCTGCACCAGTTCTTGGCACATCCCCACCCCTGCTCGTATCTATATACTCATTTTGGAGTTTAGAGAACCAGCCACATTTTTCTCTCACTCCAAAATGCCCAGCAGAGCCCCCTCCCCCATCTGCAGCTTGCTTAATCATTAGTTGTGCAGCACTGTCGGACCTTTGCCTAGCGCTTCAACCAGGCCACCTCACATTTTGAGTTTTTTCCCCACTCACCCCTCCTGTCCTTCCCCCGACCCCTTCCTCTCAAACCCCCACATTTAAGTTTTGGTTTCTGCCTCTTCCTGCTTGGGGGAGGGGCCGTCTTCTAGTTGTTTTGATGCTTTTTCAGTTGGTTTGGTTTTTTTTT
>NW_022196909.1:71404739-71478868 GCF_008632895.1 Mastomys coucha | reverse complement strand
CTAACCTGCCACCACCATCCCCCACCCCCTGCCACCCAACCCTTCTGACCCCACTCACCCACTCGGGTTCCCCCGCTGGGACCCTCCCCGGCTACTCGGTGACCAGAAGAGCTGGGGACCAGAGCCAGCTGGAGCGTGCCGAGGACCAAGGCTGGTGTTGCCCCTTATAACCCGCCTGGACCCTCCTTTCAGGTCGGTAATTTGGGGCGGGGGTCCCTCCGGGCCTGTCCGTCCTATGGGCTCTGTGCCCACCTTATTTCCTAATGTGCACCTGAAGCCTGCAGCCAAAGGGTGGAGGAACAAAGTGGGTGGGCAACTGCCCAGAAATGGGCAGAACACAGCATCAGCCATCACGCCCACTGGCTGGGAGTGTGCATGGAGGGATGAGAGCTACCTCCTGCCTGCAGCACCTCCCCTGCATACTCTGGCAAACCAACCCACTTCCCACAGGACATAGAAACCAACCAAGAGCCGTAAAGGCCAGTGGGCAACAGTTCTTGGATGCCCCAGACACCTTTGCAGCTGATGGGAGCTGACATTTAACTGATTGTGGCTGGTCATTCACCTGATAGGGGCTGGCCACATCAGAACCAATGACCATTAAAATGACATGTGGTCCCATCCAGTATTTAATGAATGCAGTCAGCTCTGGATGGAAACTGCATATTCAGGTCATCTGTAGCTTCAGTGTTTTGAAAGCTGAGGTCACTTTCACACAGCAGCACAGTTGGGTCAGATATGAGCAAGGCCTGTAGAACCAGATACCTGGTCCTCAGTGACCAAGTGAGTGGTGTAAGCTTTGGGCTCTGTCCACACATTGCACTAGTGACCTCAGGGTATAACGAGTGACAACTGCAAGGAAGGCTCAGCTGGGGCCCACGGCTCACATGACCAAGGGTCTTCATTCTCTGCATCCCCCAGTAAAGACACACATTTGAAAGAACTGAGATGGTGAAAAAGGGACACTCTGCTGTCATTTCTGCTTGCCTGTGGTTGGGAGAGTGGCAGGCGTGGCTTTGAGGTTGGCAACTCCTCATTCTCCTTGCCTCCTCACCTCTCTGGCTGGCTGTCTCCTCTGCTGCAGACTGGGCTTGTTAGGAGAGATCAAAGGAGGCAGCTCTGGAGCTCAGACCTCCAGTCACAGACAGCTTTAAAGTAATGCCTCTGAGCCATTGGGCAGAGACTCAGGCCTGTTGTCCCAGCATTCAGGAAGTTGAGGCTAGACCATTACAATGAGTTGGAGGCCAGCCTGGGCTACAGAGCAAGGCCCTGTCTCAACAGATAGCTGCTGATTGATTGATTGAGATAGAAGATAGACAGTGGCTGCTGTGGACGAGATGGCAGAGATGAGTGTCTGAGAGGGAACCAGTTGAGTCTTTTGTCATGGAGGGTATTGGTGGAGGGCTAGACAACAGTGTTGGCACCGCACTGACTGTGCTGGACATGGACCTGGGCTCTGTCCACTCAGAGCCTGTTCCCTGCAGGTCACTGGATAGTCTGTACTTTCATATAAGGAGCCTTGGATCCCAGGCCGGGGGGTCTTAGCCTCTGGGTTCTAGTAAACAGTGCCCTGAGCAAGTTTCAGGGGTATCTAGAGAGATTGTGTTCGGGGTCTGGGTTGGTCTGTCCTGAGGATGCCCTCTCGGGGGTTTTACCCCTTGGGTGCCTTGCTGCCTAGCCAAGGCCCTTGGTTGCTGGGTGGCGAGGTCAGATGCTGTGCTCTGCTGGCAGGGAGGGGTCCGGGCATATCCCTGGGACAGCCACAGCCCTCCTCTGTTCAGACCCCGATTTTCAACCTCACGCCCATTCCATGTTTCTCTTCTTGCTTTGAGTGTTGGTTCCTTTCAGGGTGCTTTTGTTTGGTCTTTAAATTTCTGGTTTTTGCTTTTTTATTTTTTATTTTTTTTTAATTTGTCGCCTCCCCCAACCCCTCCTGGTTTTGGTTTGGACGTCAGATGCCGTTTTCTGTCCTTGATTAATTAGCCTCCACACTCATTCCCACTCATTCTGTTTCCATGACAATGCAGCTTCAGCATCTCCCCTCCCCCCCCCCCAGCCTCGCTGTGGATGCTGGCAGCAGGTGGCTGGCTGGACCCTGGTGCTGCCTCCCCTGCTCCTCGCCCTCCACCCAGCCCTGTTGGAATTGTACTCCCATCTCTGCCCCACATCCCCTCCAGCCTGCAAGGGCTCATATTTTCCCTACTCCTCCCCTCCATCCTCTGTCCTCCATGACTCTGGACTTTTTGTGGGGCTACGTTTTCCGAAGGGCTCCAGCCTGCAGACTTTCATTCCCAGTGGCTCCCCTGTCCCTGTCTTCTATGACTTCCCCCTGGATTCAGGGAACAGCTTGAGGTGTCCACTTAGAGACACCAGTCTGGAAGGAATGGGCAAGGGCTGGCTTCTCCATCTTTGAGGCCCCTTCAATAGAGCAGATGAGCCTTTAACAAGCAATTACTGCCTGCACACCTAGGACTGTGTGACAGGCATGGCTGTGGCCATACTGTGGCCTCTCATGTTGACTTTAACAAGCAGTTACTGCCTGCACACCTAGGACTGTGTGACAGGCATGGCTATGGCCATAATGTGGCCTCTCGTGTTGACTCAACCTGTCAGACAGTGTTCACCTACCCAAGGCCGTGCTCTTGACCCTCCGTCTTCACCTACCCAAGGCCATGCTCTTGCCCCGTAGCTTCTTAGGGCTCTGGTTTCTCGTCATATGGAGCCTCACCCCTGGGAAGGCTACTCTTTGAGGCTCAGGTCACCATGAGTGTCCCATGCCCACCCCCTGCTTCTGAAAACGGAGCCCTGGAAATGTCCTGCTGCCTTCCTAGCCCACAAGGCCCCTGCAGAAGGTGGCATCCATCCCCACCCACTAAGGAGCACAGCAAACATGCCCCTGCCCCCAACGCTCTAGCTCTTCCGCTCCTTACTGTTAATAATTCTCAATTATGAATTGTTATTGAATATCCTACTTATGGTTCTGCCAGGGCTGATGTGGCAATGTGTCCAGTCACATTGCATCACATCTGCTAGAGTACATGCAGCACTGAGGTGGGCCCTTCCCATCTGCTGTCTCTCTGTCCCTGTCCCATCTCTCTTCTCTCTCTCCTCTCTTCTCTCTCTCTCCCCCATCTCTCCATCTCTGCTCTCTCCACCATACTGAGACCAATACTCTCATAAGCACCTCTTTCTCCCTCCTCCTTTCTTCCCTCCCTCTCCCCTTCTCTCTCTCCCCCCTCTCTCTCTCTGAATCTTTTCTGCATGATGTTTGTGATTTTTAAGAGCTGCATCTATTGATGGAAACTTGTCCAATCCGACAGAAGCTTTTAGAAGGGTTTCTAACACCCTAAAACCACAAAAATTTCATTAGCATTTCTCATCTTTCCCTTGGGGGTTTGGATCCGGAGGCCATGGAGTTCCTTGGTCCTTCCACCTCCCGGGCTCCTATCTTTTATGATCGGTTCTGTCATCATTTCCCAGGAGGGTGGCAAGTTGCATTCCTACAGCACAACCTCTTTGTGTATGCCCAACCCCAGCCCTCGGCACCAGAGCCTTTAGAACCTGTCATGGGAGTTGCCCTTCTCAGGAGCCTACAGAGGGGCTGCCCACTGGAGCCATGTCTGTCCACAAAGATGAGAAACTGCTGATAAATTTTTGTGTGTACTTCCATGCTGCGACCAGCGTCCGCTGGCCGGGGAACCCTTTGCTATGAGAGCGCTTCGTGTCTCACTCTTGGTAGATCTATACTGTTTGTGAAGTTCCCGCCTTTGAAGTTTCCTTTGTGTTTTTATGATTTGTTTGGTTTGATTTTTTTTTTTTTTTTTTTTTTTTTTTTTTTTGGTTCTGTTTTCATTTGGGGGAATGAATGATCTGGGGGCTGTAATGGCCCTGTTTATATTTAAATGGCTTTCTACCCTTTTCCCTCTTTTTTTCTTTTTCTTCCTCATCCTGTCCATTCCCCACTCCTGCCAAAACCGCCGCCTGCCCCCCCCAGTCCGCCGTGTGGCCCCCCGCTTCTCCATCCTGCCCATGAGCCACGAGATCATGCCCGGTGGGAATGTGAATATCACTTGTGTGGCCGTGGGCTCACCCATGCCCTACGTGAAATGGATGCAGGGGGCCGAGGACCTGACGCCTGAGGATGACATGCCAGTGGGTCGGAATGTTCTAGAACTCACGGATGTCAAGGACTCAGCTAACTATACTTGTGTGGCCATGTCCAGCCTGGGTGTGATCGAGGCCGTGGCTCAGATCACTGTAAAATGTAAGTCAGGTTCACAAGAGGGATGGGGAGGGAATGGACGGGACACATCCCTGACCCTGGTGCAGGCATAGGCAGAGCTAGGGAGAAGTGGGTGTAGCCAACTAGAACAGTGGTTCTCAACCTGTTGGTTCTCAGCCTGTTGGAGTTTGAATGACTCTTTTACAGGCATAGCCTAAGACCATCAGGAAACACAGATGTCTACATTACTATTCTCAACAGTAGCAAAAGTTACAGTTACATTGCTGACGATAACTTTGGCTAGGGGTGGGGGGTCACCACAACATGAGGAACTGAGTTAAAGGGTTGCAGGGTTAGAAAGGCTGAGAATAGCTGAGCTAGAGACTGTGGGTCAGATGCTGGGGATGGTAGCTCATGTCTATGGTCCCCATACTTTGGAAACTGAGGCAGGAGGATCAGGGATTTGGGGTCAGCTTGGGCTACACAGCAAGCATTGAGACCCCAGGGTGAAGCTCTCTGTTTCCCAGCAGGGTCATGTCCAGGGAGGGAGGGAGTTTGGTGGGAAGTCTAAAATTTAAACAAGTAATTCAGTGGGATGACGGCAGCCTGTGTCAAGGCCCTAGGGCTCAGGGAAGGGTACTGCTCCTGGCTTGAGTTCCATATGAGAATCCAAGACCAAGCTTTAGGAGGAGGACCCATAAGCTCTGGCCCTCCACATACTCAGATGAAATGAAGTATTTGGAAGTAGCCTCACATTTCTCTTTGACAACTTGGAGGCTGTAAAATAGCACTGAACTCAAACACTGGGGAAGTGCACAGTGAGCCTCAGCTGTGGCTGACCAGTTGGTTGTCACTGCCAAGCCTTGCCCTCTGTGGGTATAACAGCTGGGTATAAAACTCAGGCTAATCTGATGGGGAAAACAGATGGGAATGAGAGGGTCACAGGTGACACTGCCTGTCCAGGAGAGGTGTGGAGGTGTGGAGAAAGCTAGTGGAGAGTGGCAGACAGATGGAAGATGGAAGCCCTATGTGGCTAAAAGAGTGAACCACAGACACAGGCCAGGGCTCCATAGACAGTTCCTAACAGCAGACACTGCTCCTTTGTAAATGTCTTCTGTTTCACAGAGTAGGGGCAGGAAAGAGCCCAGGATAGCCTGGAGTTTGCCATCTTCCTAATTCAGCCTCTGAAGTTCTGAGATGACAGATGAGCTCCATTGCACCTGCCTGAAAATACTGTTCTGGTGGCACATGCCTCAATACAAGGCCATCCTCAGCTACATAGTGAGTTCAAGACTAGTCTAGGCTACATGAGGCCTTGTATTTTTTTTAAGTAAATATTTTCAGCCCTAAGTTAACTTCTGGCTTGTACTGTGTTCACGCCTCTCTACCATGGTAGTGTAAAAATCAGTTGTTGACAGTGTCGTAGTTGTGTTCTAATAAAGCTTTTCTTAACAACTTTGACACTGAGTGATGGAACAAAATGAATGGGGTTATTAGAGCTGTGTATTTGCTGAGGAAACTGAGGCTGAAGTGAATGTGTGGTCTTGAGACACCCCACCTCCCTCCTGCAGCTCTCCCCAAAGCCCCTGGGACTCCTGTGGTGACGGAGAACACTGCTACCAGTATCACTGTCACATGGGACTCGGGCAACCCTGACCCTGTGTCCTACTACGTAATTGAGTATAAGTCCAAAAGCCAGGATGGGCCGTACCAGATCAAAGAAGACATCACCACCACACGCTACAGCATCGGAGGCCTGAGCCCCAATTCTGAGTATGAGATCTGGGTGTCAGCTGTCAACTCTATTGGCCAGGGCCCCCCCAGTGAGTCGGTGGTGACCCGCACAGGCGAGCAGGCACCAGCCAGCGCTCCCAGGAATGTTCAGGCCCGCATGCTCAGTACCACCACCATGATCGTGCAGTGGGAGGAGCCTGTGGAGCCCAATGGCCTGATCCGTGGCTACCGTGTCTACTACACCATGGAGCCAGAGCACCCAGTGGGCAACTGGCAGAAACACAATGTGGACGACAGTCTTCTGACCACTGTGGGCAGCCTGCTGGAGGATGAGACTTACACCGTGCGCGTGCTTGCCTTCACGTCGGTGGGCGATGGGCCACTGTCAGACCCCATCCAGGTCAAGACTCAGCAGGGAGGTGAGGTCTGGGGAGTAGGTCCTCACATGTCTGCCAGGGGTCGTTGTTCTAGAGTCAGAAAGGACAGTTATCCCAGCCAGTCTGAGCACTCGGCCTCCCATAGGCCAGCTCAGTTGTGCATCTGTTGTCTGCCAGCTAACCCCTTCCCTGTAGTCACTGGGAGTAGACACACACACACACACACACAGCCATTATGTCACTTCCTAGATAAGTGTGTACACCACAAGCTCCATCACTGGGGTAAGGGGAAGAGGCAAGCAATTGGTGTGAGTTTGAAGCTAGCCTGGGATACACAGTGAAACCTCATCAAAAGAAAAGAATTGGTGAGAATAAATGCCCAGCCCCCAGCTATTCCATTTGCCCTTTCCCTGCAGAGATTAGAGAGGGACAGGTGATTCCAGGGGATGGCCACCCACAAGCATACAAAGTGGCTGAGCAGCTGGAAGAGCCCTGAAGCATCCTGAGCTAGGCAGGCCACAGTGTCAGGAGCCTCGCTTGCAGTTGGAGCTCCCTTGAGGGGTGAGGTACCTTGTGAGGACACTGACTTTCCTCCACCTTGTCCGTCCCTCGTGTGTGCTTCTCCCCTAGTGCCTGGCCAGCCCATGAACTTGCGGGCCGAGGCCAAGTCAGAGACCAGCATTGGGCTCTCATGGAGTGCACCACGGCAGGAGAGTGTCATTAAGTATGAACTGCTCTTCCGGGAGGGCGACCGAGGCCGAGAGGTACCTGGGCTGGATGGGTGGCAGGGGATGAACTGGGTGGGGCCTGCCAGGCAGGCCCCCATGGCCTCTTGTCAATGCTGGCTTGTTACTCACCCCCACCTCCCCATCCTTTCCATCCATCCTCTCTGCCCACCTTGCCTCATTCTGCACATATCCCCTCTCTGCCTCCATCCATCACTGTCTCTATCTCTCCCTCTTTGTCTCTTTGTCCTTGTGTCTGTCCACCTGCTCCTGGCCCATCCATTCTCAGGTGGGGCGAACCTTCGACCCAACCACAGCCTTTGTGGTAGAGGACCTCAAGCCCAATACGGAGTATGCGTTCCGGCTGGCGGCGCGCTCGCCGCAGGGCCTGGGCGCCTTCACCGCGGTCGTGCGCCAGCGCACGCTGCAGGCCAGTACGTGTCTCTCGGCGCCTTATCCCTAGGGGAGGGGGGTGCAGTGACCACTAACCCAGCCTGAGCCCCTGGGCGGGGGCGCGGGGAGGGGGTGCTTCCCGCCTGGCCTGCCTCAGCCTTGGCCATGTCTGCCTGCTGTGCCTTAGTTTCCCCAGAGCAGGGTGGGTCTTCCCATGGGGATGAGACTGGCACAGAATGGCCGCTCAACCACTGGTTCCTTCCTTCTCTTCCTGGACCTGGGGCTAGTCCTGTCTCCAGGATTTCCCTGAGGGCCCCAGATGACCCCTGGGTGATCCTGGAGTGACCACTCTTATCAGGTCCCCTCAGCTCTTCTCAGCTCTGGAAGCCTAAGGACAGAGTTCCCACTGGCCCAATTATTAACTGAGAGACATCAGTTTTGGGGTCATGTGTGGCCCTTGATACAGCGTCCTCGTCCCTAAAGCAGCTTGCTGTGCCTGCCTGGCTCCTGTCACAGGTTTCTGTTTCTGGGGCACATGGTGGCCCCAATGTCCCCACCACCATTCCCACAACTCAGCTCAGCCCTCATGACCCTTTGGGGCTGCCTCACACCCTGCTTGCTCTGCTTAGCTTGGCCAGCATAGCCTCTGCCAGTATGGTTCCTTGCGCCTCCCCTACTCCCTCAGCTAGTCACCATGTAGCCATCAAACATGGTTCCAAAAGCAACTGTAGCTGGTGACCCTCACTCCCCATGTGTGAGAACACAGTGGGTCTCAAGTCCCTTAAGGGTGATGTAGACTTGCTTGAGCCAGGGTTTCTCTGAAGGCAAGGGCCACAGAGATCTGGTTCCCTGCCAGCCTTCCCACCCCCCACCCCCGCTGCTTCCTGCCCCATCCCCCACCCCAGCACTGAGCCCTAGGTGGCTCCAAGGTGGCGATTGTCAGGTGGAGGTCAGTGAGGGTGGCCTGTGGCCTGGGGCCACCGAGCGGCCGGTAAAGGTGGCCCACAGGTGAGTATCAGCCAGTCTCAAGCGACTCACAAACACAGCCCACCCTGTGTGTCCCTGCCTGCCCTGGGCAACACATGGCCCAGAGGAATCTCCAGATGACCCCAACTAGACATAACATGCGTGTCAAGCTTCATAGCACGTCCCATCCGAGACACCACGCAGGTTGGGCTGGATTGTGAGGTCGTGACCTCTAAGGTCACCCAGAAAGTGTCTTCGTCCCAGCCATGTGCGCTCCAGGGCGGCCCAGGACAGGGGGTTGGGGGGAGAGGGCTCCCCTTCTCACCCAAGACCCAGGGCCAAGCGTGTTCCCAGGGCTGTGGGCTCATTAGGCCCTGTCAAGGGTAGGTGCAGGTCTACCCGCTGGCCACTGCGGGTGTCCTCAGACCCCACCACCCCCACTGCCCAGGGAGCTGCAGAATGGCTCTCCTGGCGGCGTGGGTCACCAAGAGCTCATAGTCTTGTAGCCGGCGCCGTTCCCTCTCGTAAGAAAGTCTGTTAAGTTAGCGCTTGAAGGAGTGGAAGGTAGGTAAAGACCGGGCGTCTCTGTGAGGCGTCTGTCTGTCTGTCTGTCTTTCTTTTATGATTTTTTTTTCCATCATCGCCCCTGTCAATTTGCTTCTTGTTTTATTGTTTGGTTTGGTTTTATCACTTTACCTTCCTCCTGTTTCGCAGTGGAAGCTCCCTTCCAGCACATTCCCTGGTGGCTTATTTTGTTTCCATCACTCCTGCTTGACCCCCCCACCCCCACCCCCGGGCACTTTGGATTGGGGTGACTGGTCAAGAAATGGGCCCCAATCCATCCTGTGACTACTGTCCAGTTTCCAAGAAAGAGAGCTGGGAGAGCAACCATTCCCCGGGGCCCACAGCAGCCACTGTCTTTGAGTATGAAGCTGTAGTCGATTTTAGGTCCTAGCATGGAAAGTCAGGGAATGCACACAGTCAACATTGACAAGGTGCCAGACTCATAAGGGCATGGCAGGTTAGAGGACCAGGGTTGTAGTCCTGCCCAGCAAGCCAGGGCAGGTTGCCTGCAGGTGATGGGTCCTGGAGTGCTTTGTCTGCCACCCGCACAAGCCCAGGTCTATGGCCCCCCAGCTCAAGGCCAGACCACCCATAGCTGGTGGCCGAGCCTGAGGCCTGCTGTGTGCTCAGAGTGGGCTCCTGCTATTTCTGAGACTCCATTTCACTGCCTGCAAAGTGAGGTCCACCCCTGGCTTCCTAGGTGATTCGGAGTACTCTGGCACCTAGCAACAGCCAATCCCAACAGCCAGACCAATGAGCTTTGGAACTGGGTTTCCTCTCTGTGGCTTGAGACAGGGTTCAGCATCAATGACTGAGTGGCTGTGGGTCACATGTGGGAGCCTTCCCCATGTCCAGCAGGCAGGGCTGCAGAGAGCCAGTATCAGGACCCATTGCAAGCCCGAAAAGGAAAGTGGGTGCTGGGTACACCCATGTATTATCAGTAATTTCCATAGGCTAGCCTCTGGTCCATAGTAGGGCTATAAATGTTTCATAGGGCCTTTCATGTACACAGTAGACATACCATTGTGAGCAGAGTCCTGCTGTTTGGCCCAGCATAGAGTTGGTGCTCCTTAAATGTTGTTTGAAGTGCAAATGCAGATCAGGACATACATCATAAATGGAAGCCATTGGCCATTGGTGACAAGCTAAATGATGCCAGTGCACCGTAGGTCTCTAGATCACATAGGGCTCTGCAGTTGTGTAAGCCTCTTCAGATATAGTAAACACTTACTGCCACTTGCCATAAGGAAGTTGGCTTGGTGTTTGACACCCAGCAGGTGCTCGGATCTCTACCATAAGATTCCTGCAGCGCAGGGTTTATTCAGCACACAGTTCCTGCCAAGTGCCTGGCACCATGTACACACAGTATGGGCTCAGTTATGAGCACTGCAACCACTCTAGTGTCAGAGCATGACACCCGACACATAGTAGGTGCTTCATATATGAAATCTAGAACTCAATCTAATAAAGGTCCTACAACCTGGGCTGGCATGCCATGGGTACTTAAGCTAAAGCTACAAATAGCACGTGGCACGCAGCACTTGCCTAATCGATGAGAACTATTGTTTCCCAGGGTATAGTTGCCCATTACCCCGGCACAAGTAGGTATTTAGTATAGGAAGACAATTACTCCAATATCTGGCATACTGTGGGCATTTAATATGTGGAGGCTATTAGTCCAGTGCCTGCCTAGCACCAGTAGGTATTTAATGTGTGGAGAGTATTTTTAGTCAGTAAATCTCCTGATGTAGTACCTGACACACAGTAGGCACTTAATCTGCAGTCACTATCAGCCCAGTCAGTGCCTGGCATGTATGCAGTATGTGTTTAACATTCAAGGACTGTTGGTCCAGTACCTGGTATGTAGTGTTTGATGTATGGGTGCTTCTAGCCCAGTGCCAACACACAGTAGGTATTTAGTATACGTAGCCTATCAGCTTAATACCCTGCACACAGTAGGGCTTAATATGCAGGAACTGTTAGCCTAGTGTCTGAAGCATAGTATGTGCTTAATATGTGAATACTGTTAGCTCAATACCTAGCTCACAGTAGGTACTTAATATGTGTGTTCTTGATGCTCTGTAGAGTTCATAGTCCATTGCCTAACACATGGTAGGTATTTAAAATGTGGAGCCTTGTTCTTCAGTAGAACCCTAGCACAGTACTGGTGCACAGTAGGTGATTTAGTTTTTATAATCTGAGTTTCTTATATAGCCAATGGCATAATACCTAGCACATAGTAAGTGCTTACTATGTAAGAGCTTCTAGCTTGGTGCCCTGGCACACAATAGGTGCTCAGTATGCAGGAACTTTGCCCAGCACACAGTAGGTATCTCATAGGATGTGTCCAGTGCTAGTCTGGTTTTGCTACAGTAGGTGTCTGATGAATTAGCACCTCAATTTTTACCTTTTAAAACACCTGACATGTGGGCTTGGGGATTTAGCTCAGTGGTAGAATGCTGCAAACACAAGGCCCTGGGTTTGGTCCTCAGCTCTGAAAAAGGAAAAAAAAAAAAAAAAAAAAAAAAAAAAAAAAAAAAAAAAAAAAAAAAAAAAAAAAAAAAAAAAAAGACAAAATAACAAAACACCTGTCATGCTCACTGATACACATAAGCCCAAGAGCACAGTGTGTGGAGTTGGTTGTCGGGACTGTGGCTCAGCTATTCAGTAAATAGATGAACACTAAGCATATTTAATCACTATATTTTTTTTTTTACCCCGTATTACTGGGAAGTCTTCAGCACTATGCAAGGGCTCATGTTAGTTAGATGTTTAATGAATAGTATGCTGTTGGCTGAGACACCTTGTACATAGTAGGACTGTTTCCTGACTATAATCCTCTTTGCAAATACCCAGCACATAGTAGGCCTTCAACAGCACATTTCTCTAGCTTATTCTCTGAAGCCTTTGTCAGATAACTTGCACATAGTAGGTACCTGTATGTAGGGCTTCTCTTGTTCTCCCTGCTTGGCATGGTACCCAGAACATAGTAGGTGTAGAGGTGGTAGGTGATTTTGCTCCCATTCTTTGGCACCCTTGGGAGAGCTTGGCACATAGTAGATACACATAGTAGAGCCTGGCCCATAGTAGGTATGCAAGACACAGGCTTTTCTTCTGCCATTTTCTGAAGGTCATGACAAGTGTTCTAGCAACGAGCAGGTGCTTTAGCATGGTTCCCTTGTGGTGCCGGGCACATAGTAGGAGTGTGGGCCCTTAGTGTATGTGGGGCTTCTATTGTGGTTTCATTTGTCATAATACCAGACACAAAGTAGGTGCTCAATAATTGCTTTCTGTATTCCATGAAGCCTGTATCACATTCTTAACACACAGTAGGTATCTGATGACATACTCAGGCACATATCGGAGCCCAGTGGTGACAGTGTTCACCACCACCACCCTTGTTCCAGTGCCTGAGTCACGGCAACTACCTCACACTGGAGACATACTATGCACATGGCAGCTCAGCAGTTCTTGGCCAGCCCTCCCGGACCTGCCCACCCGCCCATTTCACCTTTGATTGACACCCGCTTCTTTTGGGTTCGATTTCTCTTTGGTTCGTTCTGTTTTGTTATCATCTTTTTATTTTCTCTTTCCCATCTTCTGTCCCTGCCTTCCCTGCCCATCCCACCTCCCCGCCCCCATGCTCTCCCCAATAGAACCGTCAGCCCCCCCTCAAGACGTTAAGTGCATCAGCTTGCGCTCCACGGCCATATTGGTAAGTTGGCGCCCGCCACCGCCAGAAACTCACAACGGGGCCCTCGTGGGCTACAGCGTCCGCTACCGACCGCTGGGCTCAGAGGACCCGGACCCCAAGGAGGTGAACAACATACCCCCGACCACCACTCAGATCCTTCTGGAAGCTTTGGAGAAATGGACGGAGTACCGTGTCACCGCCGTGGCTTACACAGAGGTGGGACCAGGGCCCGAGAGCTCGCCCGTGGTCGTCCGCACCGATGAGGACGGTAAGCACCAGCCCAGGCCATACCCGGGCTGCTCCCGCCCCTGGCAGCTCCAGCTCTGGGACGGGACTGGGGTCAGCGGGAGCCAGGAAGCCAGTGCGAGCTGGCTTCGAGCTTGGGCAACCTCCTCCCAGGGTGTGTCTGTAGGTGGCCTCCTGAACCCGAGTCTTAGGTGCTCTGGGGCCCTGAATCATCCTGCCTGGAGGCAGGTGGCCACCTCCACCAACATACACGCACAGTGGCCTGTTAGAGGCCAGATAGATTCAAGTGAAGGGCCAGTGTGAGCTACAGGCTGGGGCTGGGAGCCAAGCACCATGGGAAGTAGTAAAGCGCCATTAGTGTCAGTGCAGGTAGAGGGGAGGGTTTGGGCCTGATGAAATCTGAGCAGTTGTTCTGCTGGCCTACTAGCCCAGGAGACGATGGTGTTTGGGGCACTCCTACCTGACTGCCTAGTGTGTCCCAGCCTTGGGATCACAGATTCCATTTTCCAAGCCTTAGTTTCCCCATCTGTAGACTGCAGGGATGTGTATCAGTTCAGATGGGGCCTTGGAGAGGGGCCCCAGGGCTCTGGGGCTCTGGGACTCTGGGGACTGCGGTGGTTGTTTATGTGGTGCTACATATGCGGTCCTGGGAACATAGTGGGTAGAAGAGGGCCATACCTTCCCGGGCCAGCAGCTATCCTGGCGCCCTGGTAACAGCCCCGCTGCCCCCCTCCTGCCCGCCAGTGCCCAGCGCGCCCCCGCGGAAGGTGGAGGCGGAGGCGCTCAACGCCACAGCCATCCGAGTGCTGTGGCGCTCGCCCACGCCCGGCCGGCAGCACGGGCAGATCCGCGGCTACCAGGTCCACTATGTGCGCATGGAGGGCGCCGAGGCCCGCGGGCCACCGCGCATCAAGGACATCATGCTGGCGGATGCCCAGGTGGGCAGGCGTGGCTGGGGTGGTAGGGGCGCTTGGGCACTGTCTACTCTCTGCTCCCCACTCCGCGGCTGGCTCCCCTCTCACTTCCCTCCTCTCTCTCCTTCCACTGCCTCCCGCTCAGTGGGAGATGGACGACACTGCCGAATACGTAAGTTTTCCAGGTCATCCTGCTGTCCTTGCTGTGCACTCTGCATGCCTGTGGTCCTCTGGTCTCCCCACCTGTGTCCCTGCGTGCCCTTCATAGCTTCTGATGGACCTGGGGTCAGGAAGGACAGCTGTCAGAGGTGGCTCTAGAGCAGGGTGAATTTGCTCTGTGGCCTCAAGCAAGACACTGCCTGTCTCTCTGCTGCTCTGGGTCTGTCTGATAGGACATGGGCTCCGTACAAGGTGCAGAGTTGCCACTAACCTGGCCCGTGCCCCACAAGGGTCTCTCTCATGCTCCAAAGGGAGGCTCTCTCTCTTTCCTGCCTGTGTTTCTGTCTCCTCCCCCACTCCTGTGTTCCTGAGGATTTGAGGATTTCTGTGTGTGCGCGCGTGCGTGCGTGCGTGCGTGCGTGCGTGCGTGCGTGCGTGCGTGTGTGTGTGTTTTGACCAGAGACACCCAGGAGGGCATCAGGACCTACTGTGCTTGAACACCTGCTGCCTGGGGTACAGTGTGAATAAACTGTACCCCAACATGGAGTCTCACTACGTGGCCAGGCAGCACAGCAGGAAGGTTGAGGCTTATGGCTGGGGGATTTGATCTGAGAGCCCAGTCTTCACCTTACACCCCAGGGCTGGCTTGAGTCATGGCCTGCACCTCTCCATCCCGCCTCTTACTTCTCAAGAATTAGTCCATTTTAAGTTTGCATCTTAACGCTAGATGGCTGGTTCATAACTGGCTTTCAAATTCCAGATAGGGTTAGCTGTTGAATTTCTCAAGTTGGTTGTGGGCACCTCTGATAATCCAGTGGGTTCAGAGGGAAGCCAAGACGAGTGTGTGAAGGCCCTGGGGTAGGATGGGGTCTAGGGTGTTAGAGAAGCACCCAGGACCCCCTGTAGCTGGAGCACCGAGCCTGTGAGAGGCGGGCAGCAGATGAGCAGGGCCTGGCAGACTATACAGAGAGAATTTACCTGACTCCATAGAAGGTGGGCACCTTGGAGGGCCTTGAGTAGAGGGATGGTTCTGATTCAGGGTGCTCTCTGATGGCTCTCTGTTGCCCTAAGTATAGGAGCTGGGGACCTGGTGGTGGCTGTGTGCCCAGCTCGTGTGTTTCTGACAGGAGTGTGGACACTGCATGCTGCAGCGTGTGCATGAGCTCACCAGCATGCTGCCTGTGGACTGGAAGCATCATCTCTTGTGTCTGTCTTAGGGGAGAAGGTGGACAGGGCTGGCACCATTGCTGACCGTGCCCACCTGTCCCACCCACAGGAAATGGTTATCACGAACCTCCAGCCTGAGACTGCTTACTCTATCACAGTAGCCGCATATACCCTGAAAGGCGATGGCGCTCGCAGCAAACCGAAGGTGGTGGTGACCAAGGGAGCAGGTAGAATATCCATCCACTGCACAGCCTCTGGCTCCACAAGAACAGTTCCTGTGATCCTCAAGCCGAGCAGGTGGACCCAAAACAGGAAAGACATGGGCCCTTTTCAGAGGTTCCAGAGGCCATGCACTGCTAGCCCTGGTGTCCATCTCTGCCCAGGTCACTCCCTCTTTCCAGACACTATATTCATTTGGCTGTCTCCTCTCAGCTGCAGAGTGGGAGTCAGGCTTCCAGTGCTTAAAGGTAGCCCAAAATATGTTCATGTGCCTCACTCACATGGAATCCAAGCCTTCCTAAAATGTACCTTTAAAAACTAGACTTTAAGGACTGGGAGTGTCGTCAGGGGTGGATCCCTGCGCAGAAACCCCCCAGTAAGGGGCTCCCAGTGGGGTTTGGAGAAACGTGGCAGCGGGGCCGCTGACTGTTTCTCCATCCACAGTGCTGGGCCGCCCCACCCTGTCGGTGCAGCAGACCCCTGAGGGCAGCCTGCTGGCGCGCTGGGAGCCCCCCGCGGACGCGGCAGAGGACCCGGTGCTTGGCTACCGCTTGCAGTTTGGGCGCGAAGACGCGGCCCCCGCCACGTTGGAGCTGGCTGCGTGGGAGCGGCGGTTCGCGGCGCCTGCACACAAGGGCGCCACCTATGTGTTCCGACTGGCAGCGCGGGGCCGCGCGGGGCTGGGCGAGGAGGCCGCGGCGGCGCTGAGCATCCCCGAGGACGCTCCGCGCGGCTTCCCACAGATCCTGGGCGCCGCGGGCAACGTGTCCGCGGGCTCCGTGCTACTGCGCTGGCTGCCACCCGTGCCCGCCGAGCGCAATGGCGCTATCGTCAAGTACACGGTGTCCGTGCGGGAGGCCGGCGTCCCGGGGCCCGCGACCGAGACGGAGCTGGCGGCGGCAGCCCAGCCGGGGGCCGAGACGGCGCTCACGCTGCGAGGGCTGCGGCCGGAGACGGCCTACGAGCTACGCGTGCGCGCGCACACGCGTCGCGGCCCCGGCCCCTTCTCACCCCCGCTGCGCTACAGGCTCGCGCGGGACCCAGGTAGGCGCCGCCCCGGGCCCCGGCCCGCCCCTCCCCGCAGGTAAGTCTCGGCCTCCGCAGACTCAGCCCAGGCGCCCGAGGCTCCAGTCGGTCGGCCGGTCGGCAGGCACAGGTGGGATGCGGCCTGGAGGCCACGCCCATTGCTACGCCCCTCCCGCTTTTCTCCGCAGCCGCGCCGTCTCTGCAGCAGCAGCAGGCACTGGGGACAGGGCAGGCAGGGCCGGGCCAGGCAGGAAGGCCGAGGGCACAGCGGACCACAGGGACTACAGGGGCCGCCCCACGCGCCCCTTAGCCAGCGCCTGGTTCTTACTGGGCCATCTCTTCTCTCTCTCCCTGCTTGCCGCCGCCCTCAGTCTCTCCCAAGAACTTCAAGGTGAAGATGATCATGAAGACTTCAGTGCTGCTGAGCTGGGAGTTCCCCGACAATTATAATTCACCCACGCCCTACAAGGTACTACAACAGTGGAGGAAGGTGTGGGGGGTGGGGTAAGATCTGGGAGCAGGTCCCCTAGGTACCCCTGCTGGGAGTCTGGAAGTCTGAGGGAGATCGGGCTTCCAGCTGGCAGCAGAGATCAGGATTCGATGACACTTAGGATCACGGTTTAGTCTGAGATTGAGGCTCATTCTGCAACCCAGGGTGTGGGTTTCAGTGCCAGATAGGTTTGAGACTGGAGATGATCAGTCACAGCTGGGTTTCTCTGTCAGGATTGCTGAACCTGGGATCAAGGCTCAGTCAGGTTGCATCCTTGTCGACACTGGCACTCGGAGTTGGGATTCTGCTTGAAGCCAGGATTTAGTATATTGTTCAGGCTTAGTTGGGAGCTAGAGTTAAGGGGCTTAGCGTTAAGGGACTCCCTGGAACAGTTCGGTGGTTGGTCCTGACCTTGGCTCCAGGGCTTTGCCATGTTTGAAGGTCAACCAGGGATCAAGGCTTAGTTGGACCTGAAGGTTATTTTAGGACTGGGGCTCAGTCAGCTCTGTACTGAGTTAGAACTCAGGAGCTAAGTTTGGGATTAGGTTCAGTCAGATGGTTCATCTGGAAGTGAGGCTCAGTCAAGATTGATCCAGGACAGGCAGCCTGAGGTTGCAGCTCTCTGCTGGGGTCCCTAGGCCCCAGCCCATTGCTTAATGAGCCAGCTCTGCCCACAGATTCAGTACAATGGGCTCACACTGGATGTGGATGGTCGCACTACCAAAAAGCTGATCACGCACCTCAAGCCACACACCTTCTATAACTTCGTGCTCACCAATCGTGGCAGTAGCCTGGGAGGCCTGCAGCAGACGGTCACCGCCAGGACCGCCTTTAACATGCTCAGTGGCAAGCCTAGTGTTGCCCCGAAGCCCGACAACGACGGTCTCATCGTGGTCTACCTGCCTGATGGCCAGAGTCCTGTGACTGTGCAGTATGCTAAACCTTCCCCTCGTGCCTGTCCCTGTAGCTGTTAGCCCATTATGTGACTGCATCAACCCACACACCCTCTCTGTTGCCTCCATTTCCTCACTTATCGAGATGAGGGTCACGTGAGCCTACCTCATGCGACTGTCCCACAAAGCCCGACCCTTTACTGGGTGACCTTTTGCCCCTGAGAAGATTCTATTCTGTGCTTCAGGTTAGCAGGGAGGCCCATCTAGGAGTCCACAGTGAGGAACTCAAGGTGCTTCCTGGGAGGCAGGGGAAAGGGTATAAGAACACGTGGGCAGTGACACGGGGGCATTGAGGAATGCACAGGACATGGAGATCTGGCACACCATGAAGTAGGCAGAAGGCAGATAGCTAAGAACTGAGACGTGGAGGCGTGGTACTGCATGGGGTTGGGGTTGGGGCACAGGTGTCACTCACTGAAGCTCTACCTACAGGAGCTACTTCATTGTGATGGTCCCACTTCGGAAGTCTCGAGGCGGCCAGTTTCCTGTCCTGCTGGGTAGTCCCGAGGACATGGACCTGGAAGAGGTGAGGCCACGCCCGTCCGTCCCTGTGGCCTGCACATAGCCAGGCTGTGATGCCCCCCTCCCCTAGGAGCTCTGAGCCCTTGGGATGCTCTTTCTGCAGCTCATCCAGGACATCTCCCGGCTGCAAAGGCGCAGCCTGCGCCACTCCAGACAACTGGAGGTACCTCGGCCCTACATCGCTGCTCGATTCTCCATCCTGCCAGCTGTCTTCCATCCTGGGAACCAGAAGCAATATGGCGGCTTTGATAACAGGGGCTTGGAGCCAGGCCACCGCTACGTCCTCTTTGTGCTTGCTGTGCTGCAGACAAGTGAGCCTGTAAGTCCTTGGCAGTGTCCACCCACATCCTAGCTAGGCTTCTCCACCAGCCTGGAAATAGGTGTAGAAATGGAGGCACAGAGGTCACCTGGTGGCTTGCTCTAGTCGCCCTGCTAGGCTGATGGATGTGTGGACCTCTCTGTGAGGTTGACCCAGATTAATCTCCAGAGCCAAGCATAGACAGCTCACAGAAGTCCAGGCCTGGACTGAGAGACTGACTGGACACGGGGTAGGGTGGGGGTAGGGGTCCCAAGGGTTCATCCTTTAGAGGAAAGAACCTTAACTTAGCTGGGGCTGGGAAGGATCAGCAGGAGCTTAACAGAAAAGGTATCCCATCATCCATGTGCCCTTGAGAGCAGCTCCGGCAGAGGGCATAGAGAAGTACAAGGCATTAGGCCAGCTGGGGGTCCAGATGTGGCCAGCACTGATGACAGTCCCTTCCCTGCCTCTGTCCTGCAGACATTTGCAGCCAGTCCCTTCTCAGACCCCTTCCAGCTGGACAACCCAGACCCCCAGCCCATTGTGGATGGGGAGGAGGGTCTCATCTGGGTGATTGGGCCTGTGCTGGCTGTGGTCTTCATCATCTGCATCGTGATTGCCATCCTGCTGTACAAGAAGTGAGTGAGCCCCAAGGATGGGAGGAGGACACTGAGCTAGGGGGCTGTGCTTGACCCCTAAGGTGTGTAGCTGCTTAGGTGAGGGGCCATCACAACTGTGCCAAAGACAACTGAAGTAAATCTCCTTGGAGTGGGGTGCAGACGTAGAAGACAAGCACCAGTTGACAGAAGCTGGGGGTCAGCAAGGTTGGGAAGTCACTGAAGTCACAGAAGGGGCTCTGTCTGACTTGCACAATCTCACTTGACATTTTCTTTTTCTCCTCTCACCTGCATCTGATCTGGGGACAGCAAACCTGACAGGTGAGGACTGGCCTGAGGCAGGAGAATGAAGGGTGGTTGGACCTGGGCTCATGGGACGTGGTTACTTCAATTCTCCAGGTGGCACACGTGTTTATACAAGGGCCTAGGATCAATGCTCAGTATAGGATTGGAGTTTAGGTGAGATTGAGGCTCAGTCGGCTTGGAGCTAAATGTGGGATAAGGGCTTGTCTTGGATGGTGGCCCAGTCTAGGATTGAAGCTTAGTCTATAGGGTGAAGGATCCATCTGGATTTGGGGCTCAGCTAAGGTAAAGGACCCAATCTGAGGTTGATGCTATTCTAGGATCCAAGGGTCTTTGTAGGATTGAGGCTCCATAAAATTAGGGTTCAGAGTGTAAATGGCCCATTCCCTACTTTGTGTTTGTAGGCCCTGGGTCATGTGTCCCTGAGTGTGCGCGCACACACTTTAGGGTGTGTGCTAAAACATTGGTTGTCTGTCCCCTTCCTCTCTGTCCTTGAAGCAAACGCAAGGACTCAGAGCCCCGCACCAAATGCTTACTGAACAATGCTGACCTTGCCCCCCATCACCCCAAAGACCCTGTGGAAATGAGACGCATCAACTTCCAGACACCAGGTATGAGCTTACTCTGGGGCCAGAAGCAGCTGAGGAGGGGCCTCCTGCACCCCCTATATGAGCCAGACCCTGATCACCAAAGCAGCACATTTGGTGGCTGCCACCTTCTCCAAGAACTTAAAAACTCAAAATGGATCAGGCAGAAAGGCGGGGGTTTCACAAACACCCCCTACCCCATTACTTCGGGATGGAGTTGAGGGTCATCCTAGCTGGTGCCTTCACACTGGCCTTGAGATGTGTCTGTGCCCAGTCCCCACCCATCAGCTCACTGGGCTTGTATCTTCATGAGGAAGGCTCCCCAAACTCCCCATCCCCACCATGGGCTTCAGCTGCTTCTTTATCAAGTAGCAGGCTTCATATGTAACTGAAGGCCACACCCTGTGGGGTTCCACATAGTTTTCCCTGTCCTTCATCTCTGGGCAGCCAAATTTTCACCCCATGGGGACTCTCTAACCTGTGGGTTTAACTCCTGGTGCCGTCCTGAGAACTGCAGCCTCACAAGCCCTGACCTCATTCCCACTCAAGCTGACCATCAGCTTGCATTTAACTGCTGGCCGCTACCCACACCCTTTGCTATTTCCACCTGTTTGCGCAGCCATCATTCTCCTCAAAGACAGTGGGCTATTTGTTTGTAACTGATGGCCACTGGCCTGCAGTGCACTCTGGGACTTCCATGTCACCTCTGCTGTGTACTCACGATTTATTCGACCCCCTTGGGTTGCTCACTTACCTGCCCTGTTGGTGAGGATGAGGTGTTTGTTGTGGTCTTCTGATTACCCAGAGTCTCATATCACCCTGAGGTCCAGCTCTGAGCTGGCTCATAGCAGACCGTCACATTCTAGTGAGAACTCCCAGCATCTTTTTAAAGATATAAATCTTTATTATATGTAAGTACACTGTAGCTGTCTTCAGACACTCCAGAAGAGGGCAGCAGATCTGATTAGGGATGGTTGTGAGCCACCATGTGGTTGCTGGGATTTGAACTCAGGACCTTTGGAAGAGCAGCAGTCGGTGCTCTTAACCATTGAGCCATCTCTCCAGCCTGAGAATTCCCAGCATTTAACTGATAGTTCATATATTCCTTAAAGCTCCTGGCATGGGCCCACTCCCCTACTGTCATCATCTAGCTCTTCAAGGTCCCTTCTGCCTTCCCACTGGGGGACCATGGACAGGTCGATGCAAGGGGTGGGGTGCGGTTGGGGAGGGTTGAGCCTGAGTTTTCTCAGTCTCAGAATCAGAGCTGAAAAGGGGGCCTCTTGTTGCTGCCCGGGTGGCCCCCTCCCTGGGGACAGTTTGCCTGTGGGTTGCTCTCTTCACTGGTTTGGGCCCCTTTCGGCCAGCCAGGGTATAGCTTGGGTCATCCCCATCTCTGTTCCTGCTTCTTCTCGCCCTGGCTGTTTCCCATTTGCTTTCTCTCTTTTGCCGCCCACCTGTGCATCTGCTCTCCACTGCCCACTGCCCGCCTGACTCTGGGATAGATGGCTGTGGCCCCACCCTGCTGGATGACAGGCAATCATGAAGGAGTGCTGCAGACCATCAGGAGTTGAAGGGTCTCTGGGGGGCTCAGAGCAGCTGGCAGGGCCTGAGGCTCAGGTTTGGGTCTGATGTATGAACATCAGGGTGAGAGACCCCAGCCATCTTCAGTTCTAAGGGTCAGGAAACAGGGAAACTGGGACAGTTGGGGAGAGGCCATCCTACATGCACACAGCACATACGTGCCATCACACATGTGCACAGCACGCACCAAGCCCACTTGGAGAGCTACTCGGCAACTGGTCCTGGGAAGGGCAGCACCCTTGCACCATGTTTCTGAACTACACTGGCTGCCTGCTTCTCCATCTTTGCCACAAGACACTGGGACCATGGAGCCCTGGGCAGCGTAGGGACCAGGGCCGCACAGGCCTCACTTCCTCTCCATGCTCCAGATGTGCAGCAGGTAGCACTACCCCAGTCTTGCCCACCTGTCATGTCCTTTAACCACAGTGCCTCCATGGCCACGGCAGCTGAGCCTGCAGACCCCATGCCCACTCCTCTCTTCACAGGTATGCTCAGCCACCCGCCCATCCCCATCACAGACATGGCCGAGCACATGGAGAGACTCAAAGCCAATGACGGCCTCAAGCTGTCCCAGGAGTATGAGGTGAGCTGAGGCCAATGTGGGACGCTGCTTGATGTCCCAGCCCTGGTGACCCAGCACTGCACCCCTCCCTGCCATGCCTGAACCCACCCTTTCTCTGCAGTCCATCGACCCCGGGCAGCAGTTCACCTGGGAACATTCGAACCTGGAGGCCAACAAACCCAAGAACCGCTATGCCAACGTCATCGCCTATGACCACTCACGAGTCATCCTGCAGCCCCTGGAAGGTAACAAGGACCTGGGCTGCGCATGTGTGCTGGACTCTGCCTGGCCTGGCGTTAGCTGTTGGCTGGGCAGCTCTGATCTCCAGGGGTTAGCTCTGGGTCATCACAGTTTGTAGGAGAGGTGCCACAGCGGCAGGAGTGTGGCCAACAGGGTGTCTGACTGCCACAGTGGGACCAGTAGAGAAAGATCCGGCCCCAGATGGCTACAGGGCCATGCAGGAGAGCCAGAGGGCCATCCCCATAGTGGCCATGGGGCATGTGTCAGAGGGCAAGTTGAACAGCCCCCACGAAGCTGTCTCTGGCCCCTGCCCGGCTGCAGGCATCATGGGCAGTGATTACATCAATGCCAACTATGTGGACGGCTATCGGCGGCAGAATGCATACATCGCCACACAGGGGCCCCTGCCTGAGACCTTTGGGGACTTCTGGCGGATGGTGTGGGAGCAGCGATCAGCCACCGTGGTCATGATGACGCGGCTAGAGGAGAAATCACGGGTGAGGTGCTATGGGCAAGGCTTGGCCCCGAGGCCTCCAGGGTGCTTCCTGACCTTCTTGAGCTCATCTCCCTCTCTCTGACAGATCAAATGTGACCAGTATTGGCCTAACCGAGGCACTGAGACTTACGGCTTCATCCAGGTCACCCTACTAGATACCATGGAGCTGGCCACCTTCTGCGTCAGGACCTTTTCTCTGCACAAGGTGCGGCCTGGGTGGGGGGGTGCATTGCTCAGGGTAAATGTGTCCCAGGCTGACAACACTTCTGAGAGGCCACTTGAGTACTGAGGAGATGAAAGTTCAGTCAGCCCAGCATGGACAGCCATAGTGACAACACGCCAGCACAGGACCAGCTCGGTGCCATGCCACCCTCTGGCCCCGTGAGCAGTGTCTGTGGTGCACGTCTGGAGCATGGTCCTGCCTGCTCTTGGTGTTGTTGTTTCTGAGAGTGACCCCATACTGCTGGGGAGGGACAAGATCACCCTGTGCAGAGTGACGGGGCTGCCGAGCCCTGCAGCACTGCTTGGTGTGTGGCTGTATCTGTCTACTGCACGTTCCTTACAGAAGGGAGAAGGGAGTACATAGGGCCCACGACACCTCCCTGCAGTTGATTGGGCCTATGGCAGGAAGGAGCAGGAGCTCAGTCACACATGGGAACATCCTGACTGGGCCAACCATCACCATAGGGCCGAGCATACAGCATCCTGCCTCCCTGGAGTGGCTGTAATAGTAGAACATGGGAAGGAAATAGACACCGGGCCAGGAACCGAACTGGGGAGCAGGCCTGGGAGGGGCTCCTAGAACCAGAGGAGCGAACAGAAGGGGAAGGCAGGGCTGGGCTGCTGGGAGCAGAGGGAGAGGGGTGGTCTTTGGAGGAGCTGCGGGACCCAAGAGTAGGATGGAGTGACTCCTCGGAGTTAGGGAGTGAAGGTGGGGGAGGGGAAGCTGCCATGTCTGTGGGCTGTGGTTTGTGGATTTACAGAACAAAGACACATCTTAGGTCTTCAGTTGATGAGATGGGGAGCAATGTGGGCACAGTAGTCACACCCTATAAAAGCCCCTAAATCAGGGTAGTGCCAACTGAGGTGTCCCTGGTGCACTGAGCCCACCGTGACAGATGCTGTACCTCTGGTCCTCAGAATGGCTCTAGCGAGAAGCGTGAGGTGCGACATTTCCAGTTCACAGCATGGCCCGACCACGGGGTACCTGAGTACCCCACGCCCTTCCTGGCATTCCTGCGCAGAGTCAAGACCTGCAACCCGCCTGATGCTGGCCCCATTGTGGTCCACTGCAGGTGTGCACAGCCCTGACCTGTCATGTCCCTGTCTCTCCGCATCCCTGTCCCCTGACCACGGTGTCCGTCCCCACAGCGCGGGTGTGGGGCGTACTGGCTGCTTCATCGTAATTGATGCCATGCTGGAGCGCATCAAGACAGAGAAGACGGTGGACGTGTACGGACATGTGACCCTCATGAGGTCGCAGCGCAACTACATGGTGCAGACAGAGGACCAATATGGCTTCATCCACGAGGCGCTGCTGGAGGCCGTGGGCTGCGGCAATACCGAGGTCCCCGCACGCAGCCTCTACACCTACATCCAGAAGCTGGCCCAGGTGGAGCCTGGCGAGCATGTCACGGGCATGGAGCTTGAGTTCAAGGTGACTGCGGGGCCACAGAGGACGGGTGGGCATGAGAACTGACCTCTACATTTGCACAAATGTAAAACAGATAGGTGCCCTGTGACCTTATGGCACTGGCTCCAGCCCCTTTGCCCTGACCAGCCACCTCCCTGCCTCTCATCCCCCAGAGGCTTGCCAGCTCCAAGGCACACACTTCGCGCTTCATCACCGCCAGCCTGCCTTGCAACAAGTTTAAGAACCGCTTGGTGAACATCCTGCCATACGAGAGCTCACGTGTCTGCCTGCAGCCCATCCGTGGTGTCGAAGGCTCTGACTACATCAATGCCAGCTTCATCGACGGCTATAGGTGCCTTGGTTCCGCCCTTCAGGGGTCTACACACACACACACACCTTGGGGATGTGGGCAGTGGTTGGTTCTGTGGATAGACCCCAGGCCTTAGCATTTGCTGGGAAAGGGCTCAGCCCCAACTGCACTCCAGCTCTTGGTTTTGTAAGACTAGGTTTTGAGCAGCCCACCCTGGCTCTCTTGGTGTTATTTGATTGGGGAAGGTGCTGTGAGCCTGTATGTTTGCCTGAAAGTTCATGTGTGTGATTGTGTGCACACATCTGCCTGCCTGTGCGTGTGCACATGTGTGTGAATGTGCACCTCAGCAATTGAACTCAAGCCCTCACACATGCAAGCCAAGCTCTCTGCCCACTGAGCCTTCTCAGTGGCTCCATGCCTGGCCTTGTCATCATGGGAGTTACAGGAGGAGCTCAGACACCTCAGTGACACTGAACTGAAGCAGAGTCTCAATAGCGAGGTAGGGAACAGGTCAGCAACTGTTAGAGTACTGGCCGTTCTTGCAGAGGACCTGGGGTTGGGACACTACATTCGTGGGGCTCCACAGAGTCTGTAACTCTAGTATCTAAGAGACAGTGCCTTCCATGGCCTCTGCACATGTGTTCATAGGCACACACATGACTCCTAAGAAGTGTGTGTGTGTGTGTGTGTGTGGTGTATGTGTATGTACGTATGTGTATGTGGAGTTCTGGCCAAGGCAGGTGTCTGTGCTGGGGCCCTGGGGTAAGAGAACTCTGCATTGGCCCAGCTGAGTGTGGTCTGACGGCTCTGGAGGGTGGGTGGAGAGAGTTGGGTAGAGCACTCTGGGGAGTGTGGCTCTGACACCTTGCTTGTGCCCCTCCCTGTTGCAGACAGCAGAAAGCCTACATTGCGACCCAGGGGCCACTGGCAGAGACCACAGAAGACTTCTGGCGTGCTCTGTGGGAGAACAACTCTACTATTGTTGTAATGCTCACCAAGCTCCGAGAAATGGGCCGGGTGAGCGTGCGCCAGGAGGGACAAGGGTGGGAGCACACTCAGGGCCATGGTGCTGACCCCACTCTCTGCCCTACAGGAGAAGTGCCATCAGTACTGGCCAGCCGAGCGCTCTGCCCGCTACCAGTACTTTGTGGTTGACCCGATGGCGGAGTATAACATGCCGCAGTACATCCTGCGTGAGTTTAAGGTCACAGATGCCCGGGTGAGTGCTTCTAACAGGAGGAGCTGGGGCTCTCGGGAGGGTAAAGTACCTAATGACTTGGGTTTGAATTTACAGCGTCTAGCTTGAAAGTGGGTTCAGCTACTGTTCCCTTAGCCCTGTGGCCCTAGAGGCAGGAGAAGAGGCAAATGTGGCTTGCTGGCTGCCAGTTCAGTGAGAGACACTATGGCAAGAGCAAAAGGCATAGAGGAAGTAGCATGGCTGCCAGTCAGTGCCAGAATTGCTGTGACACGAGACCAGAGCCTGGACAAGGTGGTGGGATGAGGGGCTAAGCCTTGGGTGGCTGAGGACTGATGCTCACAGGGCCACTGTGCGGGGCAAGGTGGCCAGAGGCTGAGCATGGCTACCTGAGGCCTGCAGTAGGTGGTGAGGGCGGCTTGGCACCCTCTGGGAGCTGTGGTGGATTTTGACGGTTACTGGGACAAACGCAGCAGCACTAGGGGTTGTGGCATGGTCAGCTATGTGGGAAGTCAGCATCAGTGGAAGGTGGTGTCTTAGATGATAAAGGCCCCCTGGCAAAGATGGCATGGTCTCATGTGGAAGACACCATTAGACAGTGGACAGGAATGGTGACCCTGCTGTCCTCCCAGGATGGCCAGTCCCGGACCGTCCGACAGTTCCAGTTCACGGACTGGCCAGAGCAAGGTGCACCCAAGTCAGGGGAGGGCTTCATTGACTTCATTGGCCAAGTGCATAAGACCAAGGAGCAGTTCGGCCAGGATGGGCCCATCTCGGTGCACTGCAGGTGAGTGCCACCCTGGGCTCCTAATGGTCTGGGGGGCCACAGAGAGGCCTTCGCCCACATGATTGCACATCCCCTCTTCTCACAGTGCTGGAGTGGGCAGGACGGGCGTGTTCATCACTCTGAGCATCGTGCTTGAGCGGATGCGCTACGAGGGGGTGGTGGACATTTTCCAGACAGTGAAGGTGCTCCGGACCCAGAGGCCTGCCATGGTGCAGACAGAGGTATGGGGGGTGATAGGCAAGAAGTCCCTGCATGCTGAGACTCAGTTTCCCTCCTCGAAACCTGTAGGCTAATTGTAAGTGCACCTCAAACATCCCCTGTGGTTGAGAAGGGGGTGAGCCAGAGCTCCTGCATGGAAACTCGGACTCTGGCAAAAGATCTTACCCTTCTGGGTTGGAAGATTGAGGCCAGGGCAGAGCTGGACCAGCTGGGAGAAGGGGCTGCAGGCTCTGAGCGGGGAGGACTGCAGTGCACCGTGCCAACCTCCCAGGAGCCTGTGTCTCCTCTGCCCTGCAGGACGAGTACCAGTTCTGCTTCCAGGCAGCATTGGAATACCTGGGCAGTTTTGATCATTATGCAACATAAGCCATGGGCCCCGCCCGACACCTCAGCCCTGCGCCAAGTGCCCTGGATGTGAGCCTAGCCCCGCTGCTGGGCTGGAGGTGGCCCAGGGAGGCCACCTCATCGTGGAGACAGGCGCTGCCTTCCTCATTCCCTTCTGATTCCAAAACGAGGTTTGGGGAGGGTGGGGGTTGGGGTGGAGAGTGAAGGAGCCACTGCTTCCCACGACTGGGGTCACACAGGGACGGAACTCTGCTTTCGCACTCCCCTGCCTGCCTGTTGGCAACATTTTTTTTTCTTAATTTTTTTTTAATAGTGTATATTTTTTCTTCATCTTTTTTTTTTTTTTAAGAAAAAACAAAATCGTGCCAGTCAAAACTTTGAAAAACAAACAAGATCACTGTTTGTGCCTCTGTGGGAGGCCTATTTTTTCATAGTCATCGTGCCGTGTGGTGGTTACGTGCAGCCACTTGAAACGGCTTCTGTGTGTGCATCTTTCCCACATGTCCGACACTGCCCTTCATCCCCATGTGAATGGTGCGCTTAGTTTTTATTTTTAACCTTTTTACTTTTTTTAAAATCAATCTTCAGACATATCAGATATGGAGGGTGAGGCGCTGGGGGCACTCGGGCCAGACTGCAGGGGCATGCCAGTGAGGACACGGTGGTTGGCCTCGATGCCCCAGTCTCTGGCGCACCAGGGAGGGCCCTCGTCCACTCATGACCTCTGTGCCCCACATGGAGGACCCCGTACTATGGGATACTTGGGGGGATATTTGACCCCTGGAGCAACTGAGGTCTCTCTTTGTAGGAGAGTGGGTCAGCACTTGTCCCAGCTGTTTTTTGGGCAGAAACAGCAGGTGACATCCCTGTATGTAGATAAACCAACTTTGTATTAAAGAAAGATTCGTCTGACCTAGTGCATGGACTGGTCCTTCATGCTGCCACTGTTGGGGAGAAGGTGGGACCAGACATTGGTAACCAGTGGGCTCAGGGAAGAGGTATTTGGCCTCTGAGGTCACACAGTGGCTCTGGGCTTCAGAAACGGCTTAGCAGACTCAAATGTGAGGTCCTGAGTTCAAATTCTAGCACCCAGGCAAAGAACCAAGGTGGTGGCATGTACTTGTCATTCCATCCCTGACATTTCTGGGGCTCACCAGCCAGCAAAGCCTGTTGAGGGGCCTTGGCAACAATGGTAGATTTGGGGAAGGGTAGGAAGGGACAGTAAGGCAGGTAAAGGAATTGGGGTGAGCTCTGGGGTAGAAGAGACCCCTTCATAGGCTGCCAGAGCCTTGAGTCCATCCCTGTGGAGAGAGATTGAGGCCGAAGTGTCTGACCTGGGGTGGGGGTGACCGGTGAGGAACCTGCCCCGCATCCCTTACTACCCGACTTCCTTTCAAGTCTGTGGAATACTCCCTTGTGTGATACAAACCTGCTATTGATCCTGGCTCTGGATTGAAGCTGGAGTTCTGTGAGATCCTCATACAGAGGATGGAGTTGTTGTGGGGGGGTGCTCTGGTGTTGTGTCTGAAGCATAAAAGATGCTCACCAGGTTTGCCCCAACCTTGATGAGCATCAACAGCATGCACGCAGTAACCTGGGCCAAGCAATTGTATCCACTTCCTTAGTGGCCTTATGTTCATTTTGGGGTTTTAATCCCTACTGAGGTTGACCTTGAACTCCAAACCCCCCTGCGTCCACCAGTTGGGGCTTATCAGTACATGCCACTGTACCTGGCTGAATGTGTTTTCAATCAACAGTGGTTTTACACGGCTGTGACTTCATCCCAAGGGCCTGTGCTCATCATGAGTTCCGTAGGAATGAAGGAGCAGAGGGCCTGGCTAACTGACCCTGCTTGTCTTCCCAGTGTTTTATTTCAAAATTAATCTTTATTTTTCCATGTGAGTGTGGCACTCGTCCCTGGGTTCCCGTGACCTAGCTTCCTGGCATGAGCGGCAGCATCCACTCCTTCCCACGGAAGCAAACGCCCACTGTCAGTATCTGTCAAAATTACTTTACAGATCACAAACAAAAGTAGATCAGGGAGTCACCACGAAAGACTGGAGGGTCTGGAGACAAGCAAAGTCGCATTCTCTCTCTCGTTTCAGTCAGGTGGACAAAGGGTCCAGCTCTGGCCGCTCTTACCCCAAGCCCCTCAGACAAAGTTGATGAGCGTCTGCACCCCACAAAGCAGGCTACTTCCCTGTTCTGCCTACCTCGGCCTCCCATCGTTTTAGCATCCAGGAACCTGGCTGTGCTCAGCTGTGGGGTGGCCCCATCCTGACTCTGCAGCTGGAAGACAGGAGGGAGGGAGCAAGGAGAGTTACCCCGTAAGTCCCCGAGGGACACCTGTACCCTCCTCACTTTGGCCCAGGCCTTCACAGCCCCATGCTGTCCCTCTGTTCTGCACAGCCAAACCTCAGGCAGAAGGGCCCACATCACAAGCTGGCCATTTGCAGCCTGTGCTTTCTTTCAGAGGACCTGAGTGTGCTCCCCAGCCCCCACCAGGAGCTCACAGCACCTGGGGCCTTGCTTCAGGACTCTGACATCCCTGGCTTCCTTAAGTAATACAACTCCACACAGACACAAATTTTTTTTAACTAAATTTTCAAAAAGAAAAAATAATAAAGGATTCTCAGAAATAGCCTCCCTCTATCATCCTGTACGGGTTGACTGTAGCTCACACACACACACACACACACACACACACACACACCCAGTT
This sequence comes from Mastomys coucha, assembly GCF_008632895.1. Lineage (NCBI taxonomy): Eukaryota > Metazoa > Chordata > Mammalia > Rodentia > Muridae > Mastomys > Mastomys coucha. Next base: position 71,448,605 of record NW_022196909.1, on the reverse strand, counting down.
GTCAGCCCTCCCAACTTGGCCAGAGGACCAGCTACACTGAGTGAGATGCTCTTTAACCAACCTACCATTTTGTCTTTGGGGAAATTTAAGTTAGCCCAAGTAGATGATAAACACAGATACATGGGTGTTCGGGACCGGGTGTTTGCTTCAATTAGAGATGAAATCGGAAGTGAAACCACGTGGCTAAGGACGGGATGTATGAGAATCCAGACATCAGACAAAGGAAGGTGGAAGTGAAGAGGTGGAAATACTGGGCGCATGGTCAGGGTGGAGGCACGCCTAGAAACCCCAGTGAAGGTCTGGAGCCGTGGTCAGGGCTAAAGGAGCGCAGCCTTATGGCTGCAGATTCACAGTCTGTCAGTTTACCCCACCCCTCCACTCTCTAGCCTGGAGACCTTGCAGACACCTTTTCATTCCTTGGCCAAACAGCACGCAAGGATGATTAGTTTTCTGTAATATTTGATTCAAGTAATTAGTCCTCACATGTCAGCCTTTGCAGTGAGGGAAGGAGGGAGACAAATAAATCCCCGTGGTCCTCACTTGGTCTTTTAAAGGCAATTAACTCCTCATTATTAGCTTTTAATTAGGATGATTATGTCCTCATCAATATGTGTTATTGCAGCTTTTAGCAGACAGCTGTTGAGGCAGACAATATATCAGATGTCCGTTCCCACCCCATCCTGTCCCCTCTCTCAGTCACCTCCTGTCCTGTCAACAAAAACCATGCCAGCCTGGCTCTTGACTATGACCCCAGGACCACAAAGGGCGCCCTCTGGTCCCCGTGCTGCTGTTGTGGGAGTTTCCATTAGAAAAGCCTCGGGACTGCACAGAGAAATCCTGCCTCAAAAAATGAGAGGGGGAGGAAGAGGAGGAGAGAGAGAGACTGAGAGACTGACTGACTGGGCAGGCTGAGGCAGGAGGATCAGGCTACATCCTAGCACAAGTGTGTACTACACAGAGTGACGAGGCGGGGTGAGCAAGTCTGATGGCAGGCTGCACTGGTCACTCCAGCGACCTCAGATCACAGCCTGGCTCTTCCCAGCTCAGATATCCCAATGTGAAGCCCCGCACGGACACTCTACTCTCCCTGCTGATCCTTGGTCCTGTCACATCACCCATCAGAACAAGGAAATAAATAAAACGTCCCAGAATAACCCCAAAGCTCTCAGTGCATGCATGACATCATGGCTGTTTGCTCATCACTTGGTAAGGTAGACTCCCCACAGCCAGCACTCATGGTGAGTCCTGTGTCAGCCTGAGGCAGCTGTGAACCAATGTGAAGTCCTGGAACCACCAACTGCAGGAATGCTGCCTGGAAATGCACTGAAGGTTGACCTCCAGTTATTCTAGGAAAAATGTTCTGTCACGTTTTGTTATAATCACTCAGCAGCATTCATTAGTCAGACTTATCAGCAAATAAAGGATATGTGTCAGGACTCCCTGAGATTCTCTAAAGCAAGGAGATGCTATTAAATGTGGGACAAGGGTAATTAGTGACAAAAACTGTCCATGGTTACATGCAAACAGAAAAGTTCACAACCTTTTAGGAAAAATAACTGCAGGGCATTCATTACCTAATGGTGAGTGACAAAGCCTAGTGCTTTAAACTAATATTTACCTCTCAAGACACTGGACATTGGGGGATTCCTGGCCTCAGAATTTCCACACAGAGTTCCCTAATATTTAAGGGAGTGATTCAGTAGTAAAACCCTACCCACAATCTCCCAGTGAGGATGGGGACAAGGGTAGAATCCCTACCTAGAATCCCCTAGTAGGAGTGGGGGCGTGGTCATGGTGGAGCCCCACCTAGAATCCCACAGTGAGGGGACTGGGGCTGTGGTCAGGCGAGCTGTCACTCTTATGAAATGGGAATGGAACAATGACACAGTTGGGTTTACTAGTCCACAGCTTCTGGTTCACCATGGGGACAGTGAGCTCACGCCCTGACTAATGTGCCTTAGTCAGGCTGTGGCCCTGCTCTTGTTCTTCAGATAGTTTGCTTGTTTTTAATAATCTGTGTTTGGGTATTGCAGGGGTTTCCCATATATACATTACTGAAGCAGGACACCTGGGGTCACCATGCCCAGTTTCCGTGCTGTGCTGGGGACAGAAGTCTGGCCTGTGTGCTTGGTATGGCTACCTTACAGCCACAGATGTAGTTACATTTTTTTGTTGGTGGTGTTTTGTTTCATATTTTTGAGACAGGGTTTCTTTGTGTAGCACTAGCTGTCCTGGAACTCTGTAGACCAGGTTGGCTTTGAACCCAGAAATTGGCCTGCCTCTGCCTCCTGAGTGCTGGGAGTAAAGAAATGCCCTCCAGCCCATGTGCACAGTGCTCTGTGGGTTGCCAGCTCCACAGCGAGAGGGTGAGGCCTCAGTGCAGCCACCTTGGTCTGAGGGCTGAGAGGCCTCTGGCTGCTGTGTGCACGTGTATGCCTGCCTGTGTGTGTAGAGATCACTGTTGAGTGTCTCCCTCAGTTGCTCCCCACCCTGTTTTTGGATTCAGGCTTTCCCTGAACCCAGTGCTGGTCAATTAGGTCAGGCTGTCTGGCCAGCGATCCCAGAGGACGCTTGTGTCTCCAGAACTGGGGTTCTAGTGCACAGCGCCTGGGTGCCTTTTCTGCTGTGGGCCAGGTTCTGAGTCCCTGGGCTTGCACCTCTGCAGTACAGTCTCTTATAATGTGCATCTTCTTTGCCGTGCGTCCAGATGGACACAGGGCCAGCTAGACACAGAACTAGCTCTGCCCAGTTCTTGATAAGGAAAATGGCGGGGGTGGGGGGGTTCATACTTAAGCAGCAGCCTGTCCTGGTGTCCCCAGCTGTCCCCACTCTGCTCTTCCCAGGATGCCCTGTGGCTGCTAAAACAAGGGTTGATAAGGACTAGTCATGGTCAGCAGTAGCCCTCGCTTCAGTCCCTGGATACCTTCTACACACGAGCCAGGAAACTGTAATTACTTCCAGGGCTCCTTGGCCAGGCTCCATAGTGACAGTTCTGAGGAACGAGGCATAAGTGGCTGGGGAATCTAGAGACCTTGCTGTCTCCCCTCACTCCAAACAACTGTCAGAAGCTGCCACCCATTTCTGTCATTTGCTAATCCCCCCTTTCCTGTAGGCAATGAGGTGTGATTGCTGGAGTCACAGTAACCTTCAGTAGTCAAGAGGGAGGCCAAGGATTCATGATACCGTTCCTGAGTTGGTGGTGTAAATTATGACATCATGGCCTATCTCAGGCTACGAGTATGACATTACAAAACCTTAAGGGTTAGAGCAGTGTTGAGCGCCCATCAGTAGCTGTGCAGTAAGGGCGCGCCCATCATCAGTGGCTGTGCAGTAAGGGCGCGTCCATCATCAGTCGCTGTGCAGTAAGGGCACCAATGAAGAAGTGTTCCAGATTCTTTGGGAATCATACATTTGAAAGCTGATTACATTTGATTTTTCTGTACGGCCACACGTCACAACCAGTTAGCAAAATGCCAGCTGATTTTATGTGGTGGTTGAACTTATGCAGCCGTGACACCTGATTGGTGGCCTGAAGCTTGGGCAGAGAAGCCTCTGCAGGCAGCTTCTCCATCTGGCACCAGCAGGAAGTCTGTGGGTAGATATCAGAGTTGCTTCTGTCCACTTGGGTTCAAAGGTGACAACACATGACGGCCAGAGCTCCGACCAGTGTGTCTGTGGGAATGCCCCGCAGCTGACAGGGAGACTCCAGCTTCTCTTTGCTCAGACACTGGTGAGGGAGGCTCACAGCATGAGGCTCAGCTGTGCCATTTGCCTTGCGGTCCTGAGTGGGTTGCTGTCATACCTGAATGAGCCCCTCCCAGCCACTAAGCCACTGTTTATTTTTTTTGGTTTTCTAAGACAGGGTTTCTCTGGGTAGCCCTGGCTGTCCTCTGAAGACCAGGCTAGCTTTGAACTCACAGAGATCTACCTGCCTCTGCCTCCCGAGTGCTAGGGTTAAAGGCATGTACCAGGACATCCCACTCTAAAAAGTGAGTCTTAAAAATAGTTTTTAAATGTTGTTACTGACATGCCTGTTGGCACAGGCCCATCATCACATCAGGAAGTGGAAACAGGAGGATCAGGAGCCCAAAGTCAGTGTCACAGAGTCATGGTCAGGTCAAAGGTCACATCAGCCTAAAGGTACAATGTCCCTGGCACTCTAATGCCAGTGTTGCCTCAGGTTATGCAGACAACAGGAGGGCACTGTCACTGGCATGCCAGTGTGCACTGGCTAGTCTTACGTCAACGATGCAAGCTAGAATCATCTGAGAGGAGAGAATGTCTTTACACAAGCTTGTGGGACATTTTCTAAATTAGTGATTGATGTGGGAGGGCCCAGCCCTGGGTTTTGCAAGAAAGCAGGCTGAGCAAGCTATGAGAGCAAGCCAGTGAGCAGCGTCCTCCATGGCCTCTGCGTCAGCTCCTGCCTCCAGGTGCCTGCCCTGTGTGAGTTCCTGCCCTGACTTCCTTCAGTGATGGATGCAGAAATGTAGATCAAATAAACCATTTCCTTTGCAAGCTGCTCTGGTCCGTGGCATTTCCTCACAGCGATAGGAACCCTGACTGACTAAGACGGTTAAGAACCATCACCACTGCCGAGCTCCCAGGCCTGTGGGACCACCCCATGTCAACCAAGTCCCAGAAAACCAAGAAAGGTAACAGAGACATCATCTGGCTGCCAACACAACATAGGATAGAGAGATGACTCACACAGTCAGTCAAGGCTAGGGTCCTGTTTTTTTTTTTCTTTTCTTTTTTTTTTTTTAAGATCTTCTGATTATTATATGTAAGTACACACCAGACGAGGGCATAAGATCCCATTACAAATGGTTGTGAGCCACCATGTGGTTGCTGGGAATTGAACTCAGGATCTCTGGAAGTGCTCTTAACCACTGAGCCATCTCTCCAGAATTAAGAGTTTCTTGTACATGACACTGGGACTATGCAGGAAATAAAATGAATTTTAGTCTCCACTCTGTTCAACTGTTAGAAGTGGGAGCATTTGTCATGCCAGGACCCCTCTGCAGCCACTGCATTACCAGGCAGCAGCCATTTCTTGTTTTCTCCAGGCACAGGGCCAGAGACCCCACAGATCACACTCATTTCCAGCACAGGGGCTAGGGCCCTGAGACTTATCTCCCTGTGTCTGCTCTGGTGATGTTCCTGGGATCTGAAACTTGGGTTCTCTACAGGATGTCCAAATGGCCAGTGTTTGGAAGGGTTGGGGTTGAGGTGCAGAGAGCAGTGTGGGGAGGGAGAGACATGGCTTCTAAGTTCATCCAGGAAGCTGTGAGCTGTGACCATGTGGGACCCAGGGCTGCATGCATATGTGGAACACACAGGCTGGACAAGCATGGAGACTCTGGGCTCTTGGGCAGAGGGGCAACTGTGGGAATTGGATCATGGTTTCCAAACCTGAGAGCTTATGAGTTACGAAAACACAGGGGGCAGGGCAGGGGCTGGGCTGGCCTAGTAGGCTCAAGCTGGACTTGGGGAAGGCGGTGCTCCTTTTGCAGGAAGAGCTGGAGGGCAGGGCAGGGCCTGCAGAGCTGGAGGGCAGAGCTGATAGCCCAGGGTATCTCCTGTGAGTTGTAGGACCAAGCTAGGTTCAGCGTCCCAGGCCAGGTCATCACTAAGTGATGCTGAAGTTGGGCCAAATGGCTGCCACATGCAATGATATCACAGTGGACCATGTGCAAGTAAAACTTTATTGACAAACAGATCCAGGGCTAGATGTAGCCCAGGGCTGCAGGCTGCACGCGAACCTGGTAGGATGTGCCAGGTGGGCTCAGAGCTAGTTACATGTCCCCTCCTAGCACTGTGCTCCACTCCCACAGGATCACAGGATCATGGCCATCTCTCTGGCAGGGCCACCTTTTCTTTCCTGGAGCGATGATCTGTCCCAAAGTCATACAGGACAGCAGGCACTGAGCTCCTGCTGTAAGCACCTGGTAGGCTCCTCCCTCTTCTGCCCAAAGCCTTCTGTAGCTTCATGTGAATCGCAAGTCTTCCCTGTGGCCCCTCAGGCAGGGCCTCCCTTCTTCCAGGCCTTCCTCTGCTCTGGTGAAGGCACCAGGCCATGATCTGCCCAACCCCAGGGTCTTTGCTTATCTGTAGCCCCACCTAGCGTAGGAAGTAGGCAGAGGCTGGGCAGCTGACAAGCAAGGAGACTCAGAGAGCACAGACATCCAGGACAGCCATGCTGCCTCAGCTCCATACCACTGGGGTGAGACTAGATAGATGTCTTGGGGATGGTGCCCCACCTCCTGGCAGCCCCTCCATCCAGGCCAGAACACACTGTACCCATCATGCCTGCCAAGGCACCCCCATCCTGAGCCGATCTTGTCCTGGCCAGAAATGAAGACACAGTCATGGCCAGGTGGGAATAGGAAGCGCTCAGCTCAAGGGCTTTAATTGATACTGAACCAGAGGCCAGAGAATGAGGCAAAACATGAAGTCCTTCATCTGGGGTGTGGAGGGGGGAAGGGCAAGGTTTTGTTTTTGCACAAAAACCCGGGCCTCTCTGTGTGGGGCGTGGGGCCACCTGCAGCCACTGCAGAGCCCACAAGGGGCACAGCCTGAGACTCCTGTGGTCTGGCCTCTCCCTCCTGGCCCAAGGTTATGTCCTTTTTTATTCTCTTTACAATATAAATAGAATTTCAAAGTACACATGGACAGGGCACTCAGCAGAGGCCCAGTTTCTAAGTCCCCAGCTGGTCCACAGGGCCAGGTCCCTCTGTCCAGTCCTTAATATCAGTTGTCTGTCCTAGGCCTGAGCCTAGGTCTGTCCTAGGGTGACAGTGGCTTCTAAAGAGACAGAGTCCATAGCCAACCCATGGGCGGTGGTGGCTAGTGCAGACGGGGCCTGTGAAGTCTGTGTCCCATGTCACTTGACCAGGGCTTCAAGTGAAGGCTGCACCTGCTTTCTCCTGCCCTCAGCCACACAGAGGCCCTGGTCCAAGTGTGAAGGCTCATGGGAGCCCAGGCAGCAAAGGCAGAGTGAAGCGGCCTCTGCACAGGCATGGCAGGAGCCACTCCTGCAGGGCCCAAGCATGAGGGATCACAAGCGGCCATCACACAGGTCACTGCACACTAGGCTGCTGTCCTTCCAGGGGACACCTGTACAAAAGTGCCTTTCCACCTGCTTGTAGACAAACATCTGCAGGTGTCAAACACAGATGAAACTTTTATCTCCTCGCATCTTGGGTCAGAGGAAAAAGAATGTGCCTGCTGTCAGTTTTTAAAGCCACAAATCTAGAAAACAGGTTGGGGCTATGCCCCAATGTCCTTGGCTAGCATCTGTCACAGGAGGCTCTGAGATGCCCCTTAGCACCTTTAGGAGAAGAGCAGAGCCAGGCCAGATCCCATGGAATCACTGTAGTCCAGGGATGCTGGTCCCGCTCCCTGAGTCTGGCCAAGTTGGATCCTGCTGGTCCTGTTACTCAGTTACCTACAGGACAGGAGTGGGCAGTATCTAGAAGGCTGCCCCAGGCCGGCCCTGTGCCTGCAGCAGGCTCTCCATGAAGGCTGGGTATTCTGGGCTACGCCCTGTGTCCTCAGTGGTGCTGGCCACCCGTGGGCGCTTGGCAGCCTTCACATCGTCTCCAGAGAAGCCAGGCTCCTGTGGTGTGCCAGTGCTCAGTGACTGTAGATATCAGAGATAGATCAGGTTGTCTCCCTGGCAAAGCCCCTTGGGACTACACTCTGACTCACACCCAGGGGGTGGCTCCCACCTGCCCCTGTCCCTTGGCTGAGTGGAGAGCCCTGATGACTGTGGACTATGGACTCATGGCCAAGGAGGAAGGGACATGTTACAGACATGCATCTTCAATGCCCCAGATGGAGGTGCCAGGGACACTCACCAGCCGGGACCGCACCCTCTTGGGCAGCTCCTCTTCCAGTGTGAAGATGTCCCCACGCTTCACAGTCAGCTGAGACCCATCCTCAAACTCTACCTGCAATGAGATAGAGGAGTCTAAGCATGGGATAGAGGAGTCTAAGCATGGGATAGAAGAGTCTAAGCATGGGACAGAGGAGTCTAAGCATGAGACAGAGGAGTCTAAGTATGAGATAGAGGAGTCTAAGCATGGGACAGAGGAGTCTAAGCATGGGATAGAGAAGTCTAAGCATAGGATAGAGAAGTCTAAGCATGAGACAGAGGAGTCTAAGCATGGGATAGAGAAGTCTAAGCATGGGATAGAGAAGTCTAAGCATGAGATAGAGAAGTCTAAGCATGGGATAGAGGAGTCTAAGCATGGGATAGAGGAGTCTAAGCATGGGATAGAGGAGTCTAAGCATGGGATAGAGAAGTCTAAGCATGGGATAGAGGAGTCTAAGCATGGGATAGAGGAGTCTAAGCATGGGATAGAGAAGTCTAAGCATGGGATAGAGGAGTCTAAGCATGAGACAGAGGAGTCTAAGCATGGGATAGAGGAGTCTAAGCATGGGATAGAGGAGTCTAAGCATGGGATAGAGGAGTCTAAGCATGAGACAGAGGAGTCTAAGCATGGGATAGAGGAGTCTAAGCATGGGATAGAGGAGTCTAAGTATGGGACATCCTACAGGATCCTGGCCCCGTCCCCAGGAACTCAGGCATTCTGGGTTACAGGGCCCACTGGACACCTGCCCAAGTCTGGGGCTGGCCTACATCCTGAGCAGGCCCCGTGTGGCATATGGCCAATACAGAATAAGAGCCTGCAGCCTCTAGGGTGAAAAGCCGGCAGGCCCTGGATGGGAGGCTAAGGGGTTCCATCAGGGCCCTTCGGACCTGGGACCTGTTTCCTAAACCCAGAATGGCAGCTATGTGAAGTCACCCCAAACAGGCTTCTTGTTCCATAATGGATACCCAGTGCTAGGATGGCTCAGGCTGCCCAGCTGGGAGGTAGACACTGTGGGTGCTTGGGGACCTGACTATTTCTTTGGGGACAGCAGTAAAGATCACAAATGACCATGGCCTGGCAGCCAGCCTAGGTGAAGTAAAGGGGTGAACCCAAGGCCCCTTCTGCTGCCTTTGAGGGGTTACATGTGAGCAGGGTCTGAGCCTGCCAGGCCACCAACAGTGCCATACACAAGGAGTCAGGTTCCCCAGGAGGAAGGAGCTCTGGAAGCCACCTGCTATCTCCCACTTCTGCCTTAGCTATGACACTCCATGGGGCCAGTCTGTACCCATGCCCCTACCACTCAGACGCCAGCACCCTAGTTGTCTGAATCTGCTGTTGGCCCTCAGTCCAGGCTGCCATGCCTGGCTCACACAGGCTTCAGGAAAAATACTGAATGATATGAGTGTACCTATCCCCTGGGCTGCAGGGTGGCGTGTCCTGGACCTGTCCCTTCCCCCTCTTCATCTGCTGAGGTGGGAGCACAGCTAGGTTGCAGTTAGCTCCCTGTTGTTTGGCTCTGTGCTTCATGTTGTTGAGACAAGGTGGTGCAGGCTGGGCGACTCTGCCCTGGGCTGCACCCCACCTCCCACTCCCACTGTGGCTTGTCCCTAGCCCTGGCCTGCCCATCCTTTAGTCTGTATGAGCACTGACACAGACAGGCTGGTAGAGGCTGAGTGTCTGCTAGAGGGGCTGCACATGCACATGCAGACCTCTGTGAGGCTACTCACCTGGTAGATGAGGCTGGTGGCCATGGAGATGAACCTGGCTCTGTACAGATTACCGTCTGCCCACCGCAGCTCCACCAGCTCGCCCTCAGGGGGTGGCCCTAGCCGTAGGCAGTCTCTGCTCTACAGGGAGGGAATGGTGAGACCCTGTCCAGCATGCCCCTGCCCCTGTTGCCCTTGCTGCCCCTGCTCTGCCCCTCACCGTGATGCTCTCTGGGTACAGGTTGTCGCTGTAGGAGCCATCATCGAAGTTGACTTCATAGAATGTTTGTGCACTGGTACCAATGACCTGGCAGCGGTAGTAGAGCCCGTTGCGATTCTTGGTGATGACGATCTGGCCCAGGGACACCGTGCGCAGGAGCTGGCCCTGGGGTGGGGAGATGGTATATGCAGTCCCTGCTGTGTCTATGTGGATGAGGCTAAGTGGGCAGGATTAGCTCACACGGATGGAGTCCAGTCATGTGGGCGGGGCTACTGCACTCACCCCTGCTCCACTGGCCCTGTGCTTGAGGCAGGTGATGGACACCACGTAGGGCCAGTCATCAGGTTCCATGAGGACACCAGCAGCATGCGCGCAGGTCACATGGAAGGATGTGGAGCAGTGCTCATAGGAGCACTGGATGCAGGCACCAGACACCCTCTTCATGCGCTTGCGGCAGTACACACATTTCTGCAGAGGGGTAGAGAGCAGGGTCACCAGCAAAGCCAGAGAGGAACCTTCCAGAACAGGACTGAACCGGACAGGACAAGACTAGAGCTTGACAGCACCTGAACCCAGCCCATCTCGTCTCAGGTCTTCTCACCCTCCCTGAAGCACAGAGCTGGGGTCAGGGAGGACAGGGATAGTGCCACAGCATCTCCTAGTGCAGAACCACTGGGGGACCAGTTGCTGTCAGCATACCATCCTCCTGAGCCATGACGCTCCTTCTAGGAGCTACCCTGGAGGCCACCCACTGGGCCTGTAGCAGTGGGCTGGAACATGGTTCTAGGCCCCTGTACCTGTGGCCTGTGGTACAAGCCACTAGGGAGCCACTGTGCTGGGAGCCAGCCCAGGTTCTACAGGACTCCACAGCAGCCCTCTGCCCAGCATGACCTGGCAGCAGGAGAAATGAACCAGGTAAAACCAATGCAAGACATTGTCCAAACTGAGGACCTGGCCTCCAGGCACCCTGACACCCACCATAGCCAGTGTGCCCTCCCCAGTGCTGTGTATCCTGACACCCACCATAGCCAGTGTGCCCTCCTCAGTGCTGTGTTGCTAAAGGCCCTGAGCAGGGCCTGTCCCGAGGTCTGAGCTGAGCCATCTCCATTCCTGACGCCTTGGCTAGGCCACCTCCCAGATGTAAGAAGCCCCTGCCCCATACCTTGGACATAGGGTAGAAGCAATTGTGCTGACCCAGGTACCCCTCAGCTGGCACGGGGGTTGGGGGTGTGTGGGCAGGAGAAGGATTGGGAGTGTCTGTAGCAAGACAGGCCTGGGGAACTCTCCAGACAGCCATGGCAGTCTACACTCCTGGCTGGGAAAACTGAAGCCCAGAGAAGTCTAGGGGCCTGTCCAGAGGCACACAGCACCTGGACGACCAAACTAGGGCCTGTGACCTCCTTCACTAACCTGTTGCAGGGAAGTGGGGGGGAATATCCATGCTCACACAAGAGCCTCAGTATGCAGCACCATGGAGTACCTTCAATTCAACTGAGGCACAAAGTGATCTGACTGGAAACGGGCCACAGTGGGGAACAACAGTTCTCAGAGGTAGATCTAAAAAGGTGCCTCGCTGGGTGCAGACACCAGGGAGAGAGCACAGCGGCCCTCAAAAGGCCCTGCCCCGCCACCATGGGGATGGGCTGCATGCTGCAGAAAGGGACAGAGGAGGAAGGAAAAGGTCCTTGGAGAGTTTCCTAACAGTGACAACCCACTGTGCTCGTGGTATGCATGCAAAGACAAGATCCATTTCTGCATCTGCCTATGAGTGTCAAAGCATTGTTCCAAGATACAGAGTCAGGTAGGTAAGAGAAGAGAACCAGCAGTCTGGCCACTCAGTGGAGTATTAATCGGGCATGAAAAAGGAAGAAGGCTGGAGAAATGGCTCAGTGGGAAAGCACTGATCATCCAACTGTAAGGATTTGAATCCTCAGAACCCACATAAAGCCAGATGCACATCGTTTAAATGCCAGGGCTGTTATAGCATGATGGGAGGCAGAGCTGGGGAATCCCTGAAAGCTGGCCAGCCAGGGACCTGGACATACATATGGTAAGACTCTATGTTAAGCAAGATGGGTGGAGAGGACTGACACTTGAGGTTGTCCTCTGACTCTACACACACCACACACACGCACGCGCGCACACACACATGCATACAGACAACACAATTAATGCCATGTTTGTGACACAAAGGAGGAAAATGAAGCTCGGGGACGTCACTCTGAGGTCAGGAGTTGCAGGCGGCACGGAGGGGCAGGCTGGCTCTCAGTGGGTGCAAGTGTTGCATGAGGACAGCACCACTGAGCTGAGGCACTGACAGTCTCTGACAGAGCCTGAGACTTAGGACACTAGGACCAGGGGCTGCTGGCTGCACCTGGAGCACTTGCCACATGCCCTATGTATAGCTCCCCACCCTGCAACCAGTCTGAGGCTGGCAACTGCAGTCTTGGGGACCTACCAGTTTCCATCGCTGTTCAGGGATGGCACTGACGTCCACTGGGTTGCGTTCAATCACATTGAGGAACCGTACCTCCGGGACTGCAATGGCGCAGATCACATGAATCCACCTGAGAGGTCAGGATAAGGTCACAAGAGCAGTGCAGGTTCGAGGCTGTCCCCAAGAGGCCAGTCAGGCTGGGTGCGGGGAGGGTGGCGGGCAGGTGAGGTTTACGGGGCCGTCAGAACACACACCTGTGCTCTGTGGTCCTCTGTAGTGCTCCCCCCCGCAGATTGCACAAACAGCATTCCTGAGGGACAGATCAAGGGGGTAAGGTAAGGTGCAGCTACCTCCACCATGCCCCACCTAACCGCAGCCTCTGCACAGCCAGGGTCAAGGCCAGGGGTGCATGGGCCCAGGACCTCCCAAGCTCTAGGAGTCAGCCAGCACAGGTGAGTTACCGCAGTCCAGGCATGGGCAGCACATCGAGAACATGTCCAGCCCTCTTTGGCCAGCTCAGGCCGGACACCATAGCAACCTGGAAGACAGTGGAGCACTGAGACCAGACCAAATATGTCAGCTGGCACAACTGCATGCAGCACTCCACACCTGTAATTCCCCATATCTGCACAGTCTAGCCATCCAGGCCAGAACCCTGGACAGTGTTCCCCACCAAGTCAAAACATAGTAGGTCTAGGAACTGCTCTTCCTCTTCCCAGAGCCCTTCACACTGAGGAGGGGCAGCTGTAGAACACTCACTGGCATGGACCTGCAGGCAGCAGTGGGCGCAGGAGATGAGTGGACTGGTGCCGTCCTCACCGACGTAGGAGTTGGCAGGCAGCGGCTCTGTGTTCTCCCCACTTGAAGTGAAGCACATCTCAGGGATCAGTGGCCGTGTCCTCTGGCCACTTTTGGAGGGCGGCTGGACAGCACTGTCCCGCTCTGTCTGTACTGACTGCAGAGTCACAGCACTCAGCTCAGGGCCACAGTAGGCCAGGCTGCACTGGGGCTGAGTGGAACAGGTGACAATGGGTGCCATCAATGTGGGGGGGGCACTGAGACAGCTCACCTGGCTGTAGGGGTAGAAGAGGGTACAGATGGCACAGTAGGGCTCACTGAGGGCAGCTGCTGCATTGAACTTCCTCTCAGCTTGGAAGCTGGCTGCCTTGTTCTTCCACTGCAGGGACAGCAGGGATCTCAAGGCCTCAGGATCATTCACATCCTCCTCTCCTGAGAACGGGAAGGCTTCTATGATGGATGAAGGAGTGGAGCTGGAGGACAAGGCCCTGCAGCAGTGCCACCCCACTGGACGCTCTTGCTTTCACAGCACCAGCCCTGGCCCCTGGCAAGGAGGAGACACTGACTTCCTGCCATGAGTGTCCCTGAGCCTAAAGCCAGACACTTCAAACATGCTAACCTCAGATACATCCTCCTGTCTATGAAGGAGCCTCAGGCATAGGCTGTTAAAGACTGACTCTCCAGTGCAGCCACAGCTGGACAAAAGGACAGAGAGAGTGGAGGTGTCAGCTGTCCCCTGGGAGATGGTGGAAGCCACTCCATTTGCATCATCTTTGACCTTCCAGCCCTAGGAACTCCTTGCATGGAGCCTGGGGCATCCTGCTTGCTGTCCAACCTGCTCAGTCTGAGAAAATCCCACATAATCCCAAGGGTCCCAGAGACCTCAGGACTCCTGGGTCTAGGGCATGGATTTGTCAGTCCAGAACTCCCCAGGAAGCATTCTTGGAAAAGCCCAGCCAGGAGGCAACAATCTAGGGCCCTGGGTCTCAACTGTTCCCCAAATCTGTCATTCCTGTGGCAAGGTCATGGGTGGAAGGGCTGCCAGACTGCTCCTAGGTCCTGCAAGAAGCTTAGAAGGAGCCAAAGCCCATCATGACCTGCACACAGATGCAGCCCCACTTGCCTCTGGACCCAAGGTTCAACCATCACTGGGAAGCCCCTTCCTGGGCTATCAGTTCCCCACAGCGATACTGTGTACTCGGAAGGCACTCAGGGTACCGAGATCTGCAAGCCCTGCCTACAAGTTCCTGTACAGAAATGACAGAGGGGTTCCCACTGCTGCCCACAACCATGGCCCCAAGTACAGCCTGCACATCACAGCCTCTGGCACCTCAGCCACCTATCACAGGCCCGGCTCCCTTGACCTTACTGCTGAGACACTGAATGTTGCAGCCCATTGCTCAGATGTATGAAAGTATCAATGGCACCAGCAGCCTGGCCTGGTTGGAATGGGAGCCCTCAATGGCCACATGACATTTGAGAAATTGGGTCCTGGCAAGTGTGGGTGGGAAGCAGGGTGGGGCGGAGGCCCTGCAGGCAGCAAGGACTGTGGGTGGTACAAGGCCTGGGGACATACATGGACAGCTGGACCTACAGATGTGAGGGGACAGAAGAAGCTGTGCTGAGCCTCACAGAGCATGGTGATGAGGCTGTCACAGTGCAGGGAGGACCTGACTCTAAGGAACTGGATAGGTGGACACTGGCACCTGTGGAGAGGGGCTGGTTTGAGCCCCATCCAGCTGAAAAGAGCATTGCATGGTAGCTGGGGGTCATGCTCACCTTCATCACTTGAGGCTTCCTGCTTGACCACAGACAGAGGGGATCGAGTGGGTGGCCGACCCAAGGGGTGACGCCGGCTCTTTTTGATCTCCACCTTCAGCTTAGAGAAAGGGGTCGCTACCTGAAACAGAACTCTGTGAGTCCTGGGACCTGTCCTCCCCAGCACGCATGCACACTCACACACACTCCTGTCATCCACATCACACACACACACACACACACACACACACTCCTGTCATCCACATCACACACACACTCACACACATACTCCTGTCAGCCACATCTCACACACACACACACACATACACACACACACCCACACACACTCTCCTGTCCCCCAGGGCACATACACATTCACAGACTCCTGTTGCTCACAGCATGCATGTACACTCACACATTTCTGTTCCCTATAGCACACACATACACTTGCCCCCACAACACACATGGATATATACACATATATCCATATACACATATATCCATATACACATATTCTGTTCCCTACTGCACATATTCTCATACTCCTGTTGCCCATAGTACATAAGCACACACACCCGCCCCTCACAAAACACATGCACACACTCACATTCACTCCTGTCTCCCACAGTGTACACACACACACACACACACACACTCACACACAGAGCTGCCACCCTGTACATGGCACAGCCACCAACGTACCCTTAATCACTCACCTGTGAGTCACCGGCCTGGGCCTGGTCTTCCTCTTCCGGCCCCAGCTCCATGGGTGCCAACTGTGCATGGGCAGTGCGCTCCCTGTCCCCATCAGTGCTGCTGGTGCGGGGTAGCACATAAAGCATTGGGATAATGGGCCGTGGCCGCACCTCTGTTTCCTCAACTGGCGCCCCAGGAGGAACGACATTGAGGGGTGTTGGTGGAGGAGCCCCCTCTGCAGCCATGGGGCTCATAGCTGGCCCTGGAGACTTGGGTTGGGTTGGTGGCCTCAGGACCTCCTGCGTGGGGAATAGGGCTGGTGGGGCAGACAGCAATGGGGGTGACAGTGGGCCGGGGGTCTTCTTCTTGCTCCTAGCCTTAGTCGGCCGAGGCTTGCCTCTGCTATCCTCTGGGGAGAGAAAGAGCCATTCAGAACCAAGTGGAAGCAGATGACGTATTGGAGATGATTCCATGTCCCCCAACACTTGGACAAGTTCAATCTCTACAAGTGCCCAGTACTGGACTGCTGGACTGAAGGAAATTCCTGACCTGGTATAGAGCTGCAACTTGCCATCCCAGTACTCAGAGTGTGGTGGAAGGAGCAGAAGAGCTAGCCTGGGTTGATCATACCAGCTCAAAAACAAAACAAAACCCCAGAGCCTTCTGGGATTCGGTGTGGGAGGAGGAGCTGTGAAGATACTCAGCTGCCCAGAGCCAAGGGTCCTGCCAAGTCAGCATTCATGTGAGAGAAGCTGCTCCTCTTATAACAGACTGCTGCATGCTTCTACAGTTACTGCAAACAACACATCACACAGCCTGGAGGGACCCAGCGGCAGACGGGCCTGGGGACGGTCCTGACAGGTGACAGAGACAGACAGATCACTCCTAGCATGTTCTCTAGCACTGCCACCTAATCCTGTGCGCTCTGCAGCCTAGGCCTCTAGACTGGGCTCCAGGGACTCAAATGTCACCTAAGGATGTCATGAAACACTCCCACTGTGAGTGGCCTGGGCTGGGGAATCCAGGCCTGGAACTTGGCACCTGCCCCACCCAGGCAGGCCGCTGATGGGAGAAGGTGGGAGAAAAGCATCCTGTCCCTTCCTCACACTAGCATCAGGCACCTGGAGTAGGCCACCTTTGGGTGACACACCCTCCAAAGGCAAGAACTCACTAATCCGGATGACACCTTGCACTCTGACACCTCAGCCCTAGACACTCAGCTCCCCACCCTGCAACGGAACATGGGTGGAAACAGGTGGGGTACCCCTCAGCGCTAACTCACTGTTTAGACCAGGGTTGCTGTGGTCACCAAGGACCAGGATGAATCCTCGCAGGATGTGCCCTGGGATGCAGGGAAGAACCCGACTATTGTGCAATGGCTGTGGTGAACTTGGCCTCTTCATAGCCCCTGATCCTGATCTACAGGGCCCTGTCCTGGTTTTCATATGACCTAACAGCTGTGGATGCCTAGGCTCTGTAGGGCCATTAGATAGCCTGGAGCCCTCAGCAGAAGCCCAGGAGGGAGTGCCTCAAAGCTCACTGCCTCACCACAGACCCACAGTGGGCACATCAGCATGAACACTACTACAGTCCTGCACCTTGGGAGGCAAAGATGGACTCAATCTGGTTCCTCTGGAGTGTCAGGGTACACAGCCTGGTGGGCAGGTCCTCCAGAGGTGGCCAGGAGCTATGGCCAGATGTCCCCAACACACCTGGGTTTGTCAGCCTGACTGGGTCAGGGTCACAGGCCACAGGAGGCCAAGGGGTGTGGTAGGCCACATATCTCTAGGTATGAGCTCTGTCCCCTCCTAAGGTTGGCACACTTGGGAGGGGACAAGTGCTTCGGCCTCCTGGGCTGCTGAGCCAGAGTCATTGGCCAACCACAGCTCTGTCTGAGCTCTGCCAGCTCAGGCCTATCATGGAACCAAGGTCCAGCTGTGCTGTTGGGGGAGTCCCAAACTATCACCTGTCACTGCCCAGGAACACAGGATGTGGGGTAGGAGGGCGGTGCCTGGGATACTTGCCTTCTGACCAAGCCTTCAGTCCTTAGTGTTCTGTTCTGCTAGAGACTCTGGTGCTCCCTTCTGTGGCACACTGAGCCTCAGACCTCAGAGAGCAGAGGCCCTACTATGCCACAGCCACTGTGACTATGTCCACTCCCTCAAGTGACAGCCAGGCCTCCAGGTATGTGGCTCAACTGCACAGGCGAAGAGGTGGAGGTACAGCTATCCCCACACAGAAGGGCGATGAGCGGACTCACAGGGAACAGTTAATCCAGCCCTTACTGCATTCCCAAGTGACTGAGCATCCCGTGGAGACCTGGAGACAGGGTGGGGTAGGTAGGTAGACAACCTCTTGGGGAGACTGGGGTTGATTAGGGATTTGACCCTGAAGCTCTTGTCACTGTCCCACCCTATAGCACAGGCACAGGAATATGAGCTGTCACCCCATACACTGGGGTCCCCACCTCTGCACAGAGGTCTCTCAAAGTTCACATCATGCCCCAGAATTCACATCTTGAGAGTAGCCACCAACAGCACAAGTGATATGATGCTGAGGGTGGCTCTGGTCTTCACAGAGGAGGCCAGGGGCTTGGCACTCCTTCCAGCTTTGGGACACACCACTCTTGAATCTTACACACTGGCCAAATGTTAGCTGCAATCTATGGAGCTTTGGATCCCTCAGCCTGGGAGATATGACCCAGAGGCCCACATATATGCCACATCTTCAGAACCAACTGGATGGTTGTGACCTTGCTACACATGGTCACAGCAGGTGCCTGTGACACATGGGTTCTGGTGGCAATTCACCTGTGAAGCTGGTGAAACTAACTCCTTCCTCACACCCATCAGAGGGGACATCCTGAGTGTCATTTGAGTTCTTTTCCAACAGGAGGTACACCACGCCTGCCAGCTTGTCACCATCCTTGGTGGCTCCGAGTCTACTGGAATGCTCTGAACCCTAGCCGAGAAGCTCCTGTCCCTAGTGGAGGCAGCCCATCCCAGACGTGGGCAGCAGCCCCTGAAAATGGAGGCTCACACACGTGGCAAGCTGAGCTATGTGGCAATGGCCTGGTGTGGTTCTTGTGGTCATTTTTGACTGCTGGGGTACATCAGGAACCTGGCCATCTCCATCTGCTCCAGCAATCACTTGCCTGGTGACTGTTCTTTCTGCTCTCTGAGAAGGAGGCCTTAGATACCATCAGACATACTGACCATCATCCATGTCCTCAGAAAAACACCACCTACCACAAGGAAGGACACTGCTTCCACTTAAAGCTGACAAGTCAAGGTCAAGGAGAATCCTTAAGTCAGCAGCAGACAGTGGGGCAACAACAGCAGTCATGCCTTGCCTCTCGGGCCTTGTCACCTCCCACAGCAGAAGGGACTGTCTAGATAGAGCCAAGGACTCTGAGGTCACTGTGGGATCTCAGAGGAAGCAGACAGACTGGGTGAGTCAAGGAGACCATGGTCCTACCCTCACACTATAGTCAGGAAGGAAGGAGGGAGGGCTGTGCCTGATACCAGTTCCCAGGGAATGAATGTAATAAACTTCAAGGCACCAAGATCCTATAGCTGGATCACATGGCTATAGGAGGCTCATAAGCCAGTGTGGGAGGCAGAAGCTCCCTGCCCCAGGCTAGACCCTCAGTATGCCACCTACTACCCATGGCTCCTCTGTATGTTTGTGGATGTGGGCATCACTCCTGCCCTCAGCTCCTGTGGATCCACATGGATCATGATGACCCCAGGGCCTTCTGCATACCAGCAGGCACCTTACCTCCACACTCTAGCCTCACTCAAGCATCCAGTTTGGAGCTCCCTGGATCTGTGGCCATCCGTCTCTTCTTGGTTGGTGTCAGGCTGAACTTTTGTGTAGCTGGTTCTGACTGGCTGGGTGGGAGCTGCTGTCCACCAGTGCCCTAGCTTATCCACAGCACTTGCAGGCCCTGAGTCTCTGGACAGGTGTGGCCTTGCCCACAGTCCCATGAGTCACTCTGTCTGTGGTCACATTACATTGTGGCCACCCTGCTTTCCCCCATTTGGCTTTTCTGGGCAGGAAGATCCTGTCATGATGTGCTGTGGACAGTTCTCTTGTCTGTAACTCCCCCAGCAGCCAGTGGGAATCTGAGATGTTGCGGCCTCTCACCACTGCCTCGCACTGCAGAAAGGCCAAAGAGGGAAGCCCCTACCCTACCTGGGCACAAGGCTATAACTGAATGGAAGCTAGCAGCAGGAATGAGGCATGCGTGTGCAATACAAGAAGGCTGGGACGCGGTGCCAGACTGTAACTCATGGTGTCCATGTGCACAGGCACCTCATGGTGTGCCCTGGCCAGCAGGAGCAAGACTGGTACTGGACCCAAACTTCATGCTGCAAGTCCCCAACACTGACCTTCCACACCGTCAGCCTCATGGCCCTGTGAAGGGAGCAGCTCGTCCTCATCCTCGTCCTCAGGAATGGTCTCCCCCCGGGAACAGCCTCTGGCCTCATCCAGACCAGCTACCCCAGCCACAGCTTCACCTGGAGACCTGAGGTCTTCAGCCTTTGACTTCTTGGGCTGGCTCCGTCTCCGGTGTGACCTGGAGGAGGGCACTGGTCAGGCAGGAGAGGAAATGGACACAGTCCGGGGCAGGCAGGACTGGGCTGGGGTGGGGTGAAGCAGGTGATGGTGGCACAGGATGGGCAGAATGCTGGGGGTGATGTGAGAGGAAGATCACTTACGCAGGCCCTGGCCTCCTGGTTGGCTCCCGCCTCCTCTCTAGACTCGGCCTCCTTTCCTCCTCAGCCTTTCTCCAGGGTCTGCTCTCCTTCACACTAATTTGTCTAGAATGTAAATTTTAGGGTTTTCCTCTGGCTCCCAGGCCCTCTCTACAGCCCTCCACATAGGGCTCTCAGGCCCTGAACTCGGCCTGAGCATAGCAACGTGCCACCCTCCTGGCACCAGGGATGGTCCCTGGCACCAACAAACCAGCCCTAACACAGGAAAAGACCCAAGGCTGCAGGGTTTAGCCTCACTGAATGAGGTGACAGGCTGAGCACGTGCAACAAGGGCACAAGCAGGACCTCCCCTAAAGCTGCTTAAACTGATAAGGGAGACTAACTTCCTGCAGCTGTGTCCCTGGCATCCCCAGCCCGGTAGCCCTCATCTATCACAGCCCCTCAGTGGCCCAGAAGAGCTGGGAATGCTTTTAGTATCTGGCCCTAGGTTTTGCCCTCTGTGGTTCTGCCTATGGCCTGCCCTCCACTCCCTCACTTCTGTGGCTGAAACACCCCCGACCAGGGCAGGATCCCTCGGTGATCCTTGTGTGTGAGCCCCACAAGATGAGCAGCAGGCAAGCAGGTGGCATTCCAAGGACGCAGACAGGGAAGGTGTGCACACACAGTAGCTGCAGGAGGATGGGCTGAAGGACAGGCAGGAGGGGGTGGGAAGCACTGACAGAGGAGAGATAGGAGGGGACACGGATCCTGGGACATTCTCTATCCCTTTGGGTAGGCAGCCCCAGAAAAGGGCAACTGGAATACACCAAGTCAGGAAGTATGGTGGCTCAGACTCCAACTTTTCCCCCAGGGTCTAAGGTTGCTTCCAATGGCTCCCAGCTCCAAACAACGATCACAGCCTGGCTGCAGCTTCCTGAGTGACCCTGACTCAGTTACTGTCCTGACCCTATTATGAGCTGGTACTGGAGGCTGCATCAGGAGCCTGCCCAGCCCTTGCACAAGCAGCCTGGGACAGCCTGGGCTGCACACAGCACTGTTTACAGCTGCAAGTCTGTCTTTCTTCCCGAGTCCAGTAGGCAGTCTGGCTGGGGGACCCAGAGGAGATCCTGGGAAGGGACCACAGGGACGCCAGCCAGTCTGCCAGGTTCCCACAGTCACAGTGCTTAAGGGCCCATTTGGGCCCCATACCAGAAGATAAGGAACTCGGGACTCACACATATGCTGCACCCATCCAGAGCAGGGAGGGCCACTGTACATCAAAGAATAGCCTTGCTGCTGCTGCTTTATGAGAACAAGCCCAGACGCAGCCCTGTCACACCCCACATTTACACCTCTTTCAGAGGCCTGACACAGACGTGGCCACCCTTCTACAGTAGCAGCTTCTCTTCAGGCAGCCACAGCACACTATGCCCTTACGTCTGTGTGACCCACAGGTGAGGCCTGCAGTCTGCTTCAGACCCTCTTTTACTGGATGACTGATGCTTCTTGGCATCTGCAGGTGCTCTAGCCCCACTCTGACCCACTAAGCAGCTTGTCACCAGTTCCACACTGATGACCCTAGCAACCCTGGTCCTGTTCTAGGTGGCACACACCACGATGCCTCTAACGAGATGAGCCTTCCGTAGTCCTGCAGCTTTCAGGACTCAAGACTTGTGCTGAGCTGACAAGCCTCCTGAGGAGCTGCAAGTCTGTCTTTCTCGCCCTGAGTCCAGCAGGCAGTGGGCTGGGTGACCCTGAGGAGATGCTGGGAAGGGACCACAGGCCACAAAGGCTTGCTCTGCAGCCTTTAGCTGGATGCAAGTCCTATGCTGGCCTGCTCTCTCTGGAAGCTTTGAGGATTGCCTACTGAACCTAGGCGAGGGACCCATGGGCATGTACTGCATCTTGGGCCACCATTACCATGCACAGAGCCACTATTCCAAGTATCTTTGCTTGTCTTAAAACTTGAGCCATGAAGATACTGCAGAATGATGGAGAACCACAGACTGCTCACCAGGAAAGGACATAAAGCAGGAAACAGTGGGTAAGACTGCAGCCATGCAACAGTGTAGAAGAGAACATGGTGAGGAGAGAAGGTTTCAGACCACAGTCTGACAGTCCTGGACACAGCTCCCATGGTCTGCCTGCAGAGCAGGGCCCTATGGCCAGGGCCAAGGCACAACCGGCACCGGTCCCTGGGCTAGACAAAGAACCCCTGAACTCTTCAGGAATGGAAGGTGGTGGGCTGCCTGGAACAGCCAATGTAGGCTGAGGCTGCAGCTGGCTCCAGAAGGTGCCAGATTCTGCAGTATTTGAAAGCCATCAGGATCCTAACAGCAATGTGTACAGGTCAAGGCAGCAGGTGTGTGCCAACACTGCTGATTAGCCTGGCCTGCTGGGTATAGAGTTCTAGGACTTCCCTGGTCCTTCACAGGCAGACACCTGAGTTCCATGCAGTCTCATAGCTGTGGCTTGTGTTCAGCTCTGAGGGATATCCTTGGCCTATCAGAATCTCCAACCCTGAGGAGTTTACGGAGGACACCTGGAGTGAGGGGCTGGGCCTAGCCATGTAGGTCTCCCTCTTAGAAAATGGAGTCAGGTTCCTCTCCAACCCTGTTACCTGCACTGCAAACCCTAGGGCCACCTCTAACTAGGGACATGGCAGGGCTGCTGCAGCTAGGCCCACCTCTAACTAGGGACATGGCAGGGCTGCTGCAGCTAGGGCCACCTCTAACTAGGGACATGGGCAGGGCTGCTACAGCTCTTGTAAGGAGCAGGCCAGGACGAGCCACTCATCCTTAGGATCATGGCATCTGGTATAGGCTCTGGCCTTACGAGTGCTCGCAGAGGACCTGCCAGCTCTCAGAAATGCAAGGGTACATCATCAGCAAGTAGCAACAAGCATTCAGATGCCCGGGGAACCAGACAACTCCTGTGATAGAAGCAGAAATAAGTAAAAGAGTGGGGTGGCGGGCACTGGGGTGGCCACTCACCTGCGCAGGAGCTTGGCCTTGATGGAGGTGCGAGAGGCACTCCAGGAGCTGAGCTCAGGACTGCTCAGGGCCGTGGGCCTCGTGTGATCCAGCACTGTGAGGTCACGGCCTTGCTTCCACTGCTCATATCGTTCGGGCTGCAGGATGCGTACAAACACGTCCATGGAGATCTTGACCATGTCCTTTCGACATGTACACTGTGGAAACATGCAGAGGCACTGAGTCTCATGCCAGGCACCTGGCTCCCACACTGCAGACACAACCCGGTATGAGTACGGGACTGCTAGTTCAGCCCCAACTCTGGCCTCACCACAGGCAGACCAGACCAAAAGACCCCCAGAGGGAATGCCCACAACTGAATGGATGCCCGGCCTTGCGCAGCAAGAAGAGAAGAAAGATGGACATGACATCATTTCCAGAAGGCAACATGGGTCTTTATAGATCAGTCACCCAGGACCAGGCAGTCTGGCTGCCATCTAAAACGGACTACCTAGAAGATGCAAGACTGGGTCTGGCAAATCCAGACAAGCTAGGAAGTGCCTTGTGTTCACCACCTAGGTGGAGTGCTCCTGAGCCAGTCTCCCTCCCAGTGTGCACAGCACAGGCCTCTCAAGCAGCATGACAACTGTGTCACAGAATAAGTTGGGCCAGAGAAACAGGGTGGCTGAGACTCGAGTCTCCTCCCCTGAGGGGACTGCAGGCTGTGATGCTGCAGACAGGGTGGTACACTCCTAAGCCCACCGTGAGCTCGATGCTCCCATTCTACAGCGGCTATGACTCCATCTAGAATGCCCTTAATGTGGAGGAAGAAAAGAAGGGCATGATGAGCCCTTCCCAGTTTCCCCATTCTACTGAAGAAGCCTGAGCGAGGCTGGTCCTAGTACAAGAGGGAATGTCCTGTGGCTCCCACCCCTCTTTGCTGGGGGCTAGGACACTGGGGATCTGTCTGGGTCCAGTGTGCTGAATGAGAGGGAGTATTTATGGGTGAGCGATTTCCAGCAAACTCAACTTGCTTAATGGGAATGTGCAAGACAGCGGCTGTGCAGGGACTTGGCCAGACAGCAGTGGCCGCAGATGGTGCCCAAGTTGTGTTTTCCTGGGTCTGGCCTCACTGGCCTCATCAAATGCAGATTAAGGGATCTGTGCCAAGTGGCTCAGCCATGGCTCTGCCGTCAGTAATTAGCAAAAGCACCTGACTGCTCCCATGGGCCCCACAGACACTGCTGAAGCCAGCACCAGTGGCCAGTACCAGCTGGCCTTGCAGTGACAGTGGCCTTTACATACCCCATGTGAGCTCTGCAGACATGGGGGCTGTGTGGCTAAAAGCAAATGCTCTGAGCAGGGTCTGGGAGCAGCAGCCTGGTGGATCTAACACTTGGTCACTGGAGGAGGGTGGCAAGGTGATCTGACAGCTCAGCCACAGGGAGGGCTTGGTCCATCTTCTAGATGAGGCCCAAGCAGCTGCCCAGGACTCTGCATCTGGCTCCAGCAGCTGAGTAGCATCAGCACAGGGAATAGCAGGCAGTTCTCCACTGTGGAGTCACTCTTTCCTGAGGGGTAGGGATTCATCTGTGCAGAGGGTCTGACTAGCCCCCTGCAGGCTGGAGCCTTCTCAGGGCTGGGTATCACCCTGAGCCACAGAGAAGGAAAGCAGTGGGGCTACTGACCTCCAAGGGAGGTGTTGCCTCAGACCTCATTACTTCTTGAGGACAGAACTTCTTTAGGGCTCACCTACCAGTGCAATTTAGACTCCCTCCTTGGTGGGCAGCTGCCACCTGGGATTCTGGGGTGGCCAAAGCCCTTTCTAGTGAGCCCAGCCTGGGATGGGAAGGTGTTATCCCTGCTGGGGATTAGTAAGCGCTGAAGATGCCCGACAGCAAAAGGGGGTCCTTGAGAGCCCTGGGAAGCACCACTCACCAAAGCTGCTGGCACTAGCTTAGCTCTTCAGCAGACAGGCTTGAGGCTGACCTGGGACATATGACTAACAATGCAATGGCACAGATACCACCTCACACTTCCACTGAGGCTGCCAAGAGGCCCTGTATCCTGAACCTGAACTCCAATGGCCTGACACTCAGAGCTCTGACCCCAGTGCCATGGTGACAGCACACTGCAAGTCCCATGGTGGCACTGGACTACAGCACAGCCTAGGTACTGCAGCTGCACCCAAGGAGCCCATACTCAGTGCAGTTTGCCGAGAACCTTCCAGAACCTGAGGCATAGGCAGTTTTGCCTGCAGCAGCTTCCTTTTTACACCATTCCTGAATGCCAGCCTACCAACAGGACAGTCCTACCAGGCATGCATACCAGCGAGCACCTCTGACGGCTTTGCAGCTACCACGCAGAGTGGTATAAGCTTCCAGTTAAGCATTTGAGATGGTGGCCATGAACCCCAACCACAGCCACATCCCAGCTGCTGTGCTCCACACCTGAAGGTAAGAAAGCAGAGAGATCACTCTATTGCTTGGCTGGGCCTGTGGCTTTCTGCTCTGGAGGCCTCTGTGAGGAGGGCTGGGCACGGGAAGGCCAGGAACATTTCCCTGACCTGGACATGTCCACCTGCTGAATCTGCCTCAGAATGGGGCTTGGGGACAATGCAAGGAAAGGCTCCCCTGGGGCTCCTCCCCTGAGGCTATGCTGGAGTCTTGAGCAGGGTCCTGCCACAGATCTATAGAATGGCCTAGGCTGAGCGTAAGCTGAGACAGCTGTCAGGCATGACTAGCTGGAGAGTTACGGCAGGGCATAGCTTACCATCAGTGTGACTATTTGTCACTGTCTTAGGGTGATGGCGTACAGCACAGTGACAGCTGGGATGACTGAGTCCTCCCCAAAGTAAGAGTGCAAGGCACAGAAGTGCAACCAGTTTAGGATGTGGCATAGGTGCTAGCAGTGCAGAGCGGAGTCTCCTGCTGGTGACCAGGAGCCTGATTGCCTCAAAATGCCCAGCATAGGTCACAGGCCACAGGGGGGTTACAACCACTCCCCCTCCCTGTATGCCACCTCCCTGCTGTGGTCCAGAGCAGGGAAGCATGGAAGGAACCAGGAATCAACAGCTCTACTGCACTTCTTGCTCTCCAAGACCCCAAAGCTGACTGCAGGTCTCCAGTCCTCTAAAAGCTGATGTCTTGTTGCCTGGTGCCAGCTCTGGGGGAGGGGCTTCCACACTGACACTGAAATACAGGACACAGCAGTGCCTTCTGGGATGCAGGGAAGGCTGGTCTCCTGCTGCTGGGTCATGAAAGAGAGGGACAGTTGCCAGCAGAGTCTGGGAACCCCACTTCCGCTCCCTGTCCCTCTCCATCATCACTCTGAAGTAGTCAGAGAGAAGTGACACCTGCATCTCCAGCTGCCAACCCTGCTGTTTTCAGCTCCACTCCTCTGAGAAGTCTTTGTAACTACCCAAGAAAAAGTGAGAAGAGCCAGGCAGAGCTGGGGGGCTTTGGTGAGCCCTGACCTGTGCTTCCCAGGCATGCAGAGCTGTGTTACACTCCTGACCACCCCACGCGGTGGCCCATCAAGGACTGTGAGCCACAGTGGCCTAGCTTGGTGCTCAAGAGGCTTGTAGCTGCCCCTTGGCTAGCAGTCCTGACTTTCTTGCCCAGCAG
Organism: Mastomys coucha; assembly: GCF_008632895.1. Taxonomy (NCBI): domain Eukaryota; kingdom Metazoa; phylum Chordata; class Mammalia; order Rodentia; family Muridae; genus Mastomys; species Mastomys coucha. The sequence continues at coordinate 71,421,812 of NW_022196909.1, read as the reverse complement.
AACTCACAGGCAGAGTTAGAACCTGCAGTGTGCACGGTGTGCACAGACTGACCCAGAGGAATGACCTGCTTCCTGACCTAGAGCAAGCTTGGACAGCCAACCTGGACAGCTTCCAATTCTGCACACATATGCTGGGGAGGCTCTGGCTCCCACCTCCCAACACATGCCACCTTATCTTACTTTGTGAACAAATGGCATCCTGCACCCATCACTCTGTGTCCTGCTGCAGTCACAGGGTCATTTTACAGCCTAAGATGATGCTTAGTACCTCCTCGAGCTGTGTGATGGTCTACAGCTTAGTGTGGCTACACATGGCACAGACACCTTTAATGTGCTTCTGTGTAAGAGACTCCACCTGTGTTGACAGCAGCATCTTGCTTCCTTAGGTGGCCCTCACTCCCGGGTACTGGCACTCCTCAAAGCATGTGACCTACTCCTGCCTGTTTGTGTCACTATTCACTTCCCTACACAGATCCTGATGGAGACCAACTGTCCATCCCAGATCCTTCCAGGCCACTGACTATCAGGAGCCCAGCTAGGTCAGTGAGATCCCTCAGAGACACAAAGGTGTCGTGTCTTCCCAGGATACCCAAGTCACAGAAGTGCTTGTCTAATGAAGTTGAACCGTTGGGGTGTGGCTGGCAAACACGGGACAAGGGCACCATACTTCCCTTGTGGGGCTGGACCAGCGCTCTGTGCCTAGCTAAACCTTGCCCCAATGTCCAGGGTTATCCCCATTAACGGACTATGTCTGTATACCATGCACCTCTAGCACAGGATCATCCCATTAACCAACTCTGTCTATATACCATGCATTTCTAGTGACTGAAGACTGTGGAGGTGTCTCATCTGTAGTGGGGTGCATGCATGCTTATTCCAGCCCCACTGAGGGTTGCAGGCCCTTGGATTCCTGGCTCCTTCAGGGCTATGTCAGGCACGGAGGTTCTGCCTCAATTGTGACCCTGTCCCCAGGGCCCCCACATCCTCATACTTTGAATCTGTGCCTACTGTCTCACTCAAAGTCAAGCTAAGAGCACGGCAGTGAGGCCACCTGGGTTCTGGGATCTTCTGTGAGCTCTGAGCTCTGGTTGGAGGCCATGTTCTTTTGAGAGGCCTGGTTATACCAGAACCTGTTCATGCAAAAGAGTGAGCTGGGGGAGGCAATAGCTAGAGAGGAGGAGATGATTAAGACACAGCTCAATAAAACCACCAACCCGGATAGCATGTTACTGCAGGGACTCTCCTGCTCTCACCAGTGTGGTAGGGACAACTCTCAGGCGTGGCATAGGAACCAGGGCGGAACACTGAGTTGGGGCGGCTGGCATTTGCTGAGGGTAGGATGTGGCATCCCTAAAAAGCATCAGTCCTGGAGGGGACAACAACATTGTCCCCAGCTCACCACCATGGTCACCCGTGGCTGGACACATTCAGATATGACTGCCCCTGGTCTGTACCACATCCCTTCTATGTAGACAATGATCTAGGAGCCAGGGTAGGAGCACACCACAGGCTGCAGGAGGGGCACTGGCCACAGTGGGTCCTCTGGATGCCTGGCTCGGGCCTGGTTTGTTGGTTCCTAAAGGTGGGTCTTGTTAACCCATGGCGCCACAGCAGCTGGCTGTGGCTATGCATACCCTTTTTAAATGTCACTATAGCCTTCCAGGTCAGAAATACCTTTTTTAAAGACTAACCTCAAATTTGGGGAAATCTTCCTGCCTCAGCCTCCTGAGTGTTGGGGTGAAAGACATGCACCAGTCCCCTAGCAGAGGAAGGTAAGCTCAATGACTGAAGGAACCTTTTTTTAAGATTTATTTATTCATTAAATATAAGTACACTGTAGTTGTCTTCAGGCACACCAGAAGAGGGCATCAGATCTCATTACAGATGGTTGTGAGTCACCATGTGGTTGCTGGGACAGGACCTTCAGAAGAGCAATCAGTGCTCTTAATCACTGAGCCATCTCTCCAGCCCCTGAAGGAACATTTTTGAAGAGCTATCTGCTTGAGGGAGACACTCTGGCCCACTAAGGGTTACGGCATAGAGCTCTGGCTGCGGCTTGGCCCATTTCTGCTATGACTGCCAGCACTGCAACAACAGCCAGTTCATTAGGGAGCCACAGGGACCTGGGCACAGGATGATTAGGCGCCAGCTCACAGTGCTGCCTGGCAGGACCTGTGTGCACCCCCCTCCCGCCCCGCCAGAAGTCTCCGGTGTCATGATACCCCTTGTGTGGCACCGCACCCATGACAACATCCACCTCACCCCCTCTTGGCACAGAGGCTACTTGTCCTGGGTGGCACCAGGGGACAGTGGGCAGGGAGCTGGCAGCACTAGCCTGTCTTCTCTCCCTATGCTGCTCTTTGTCTGGGTCCTGTCAGCCCCTGCTTTGTGCAAACCTCAGTGTGACCATCGTTAAACCAAAAACTTGGCAATGACATGCCAGGGGCCTCCTGGCGTAGCCCACAACATGCCAGCATCCCTTGCCATGGGAACCCCTGGAGCCTCAGTTTACTCATAGGGAAATTGAGGCACAAAGCTTCAATGCACAGGCTACATAATGTGGGGGTGTCCAGGATCTGTGTCCATGATCTATTTTTCACTTAACCTACTGGGGAGTCAGTAGCAGGGAGCAGGGGTTTATCAGCATTGTACCTCCCCCATCAGAGACCTTAAGTGACACTTAGGAACACTGTTGCTATCAGGGCTGTTGGAGCTTCTAACAGGGGTGCAAGGCTAGGATACCCCACAGAGGAAGCCAAGACCATGTACTGTGCCGGGAAGCCCATGCTAGGCCACCTTTTTAGGTCTTTCCTCTGCCCAGCTGTGGCCAGCTGTGCCACAAGAAGGTTGTGTCAGCCTTACATAGATAGGACCCTGTGTGCTCCCACTGGCCTTCTGGGCACACGCCATTAGAGACATGGCCAGGGACTCATAGCACAGAAGCTGTGTGACAGGGATGAAGGGGAACACACTTTACAACAGCCATCGTGGCATACAGCTCTGCCACGGCACAACCCGGGGCCAGTGGAGCACAAGGGCCTCAGGCCCTGTGACTGCGGCTGCAGTCCAGCCTTAGGCCTCCTAGCCTGCAGCTAACTGTGCATGTGGAAAACACTGTCACTCACAGCAGGGAACAAGGCTGTCAGTTCTTGCCTGGTCACTAATCTCAGTGCTTCCTACCCAGGGCCTGCTGCTACCAGTCTACAAGGGCATGATGATATGCACAGAGGGGGATACCTGCAGACTTTCCCCTAGCTCTGTAGGAGGCTCCCAGCTCCAATGTCTACCCCTCAGGCTTGCCAAGTATTTCTGGGAAGACTGGCATCTGGCCACAGGAGTGGCAAAGGGAACAGAACGTGCAGCTAGAGCCAGCTATCAATCACATCTCTGGTCTCGCCACAGCTCAGCCTGGTGGTCATAGTGAGACCCTCTAGAGACGAATCCTCTCCCCGGCATGTGGACCAGGGCTGAGCTTCCCTCACTGTGTGTGGCCTGTGCCTTGCAAAGGCTGATACAGCAGCCAGTGAGAACCAGAGCTGTATAAGAGGCACCCCCTTGTTAAGAGAACCCCTTTGATCTGGTTAGTGACCTAGCTATGGAGAGTTGCTCCAGCCTGTGAAAGCAGACAAAGTAGGCTGGTGGGTAGGCAGGCAGGCTGTGCCTCAAGCCCGCCCATGTTATCACACCCGGAAAACTCTTAAGAAGGAAGGGCTAACCTGGTGCATTCCCAGAGGCTCATACCACATCTGCACACAGGTCTACTCAATAGGCCAGGAATGCTGGAGGGCATGCTGGACATGGCACTGTGTACCACTTTGTCCCTGTCTGTCAGCCCAGGGTCACCACTCCATGGGGAGTGCTGATCTCACAGAGTGAGGAATGAACTGTGTCTACAGCAGCATGTGGGAATGCTTGGGACTTAAGAGAGTGTTCACCCTAGCTCCAAGCTCATTCAAGGCCCTTGCTATACATGTGGGATGTAAAGTGAGACAGTTGGTTGGCTGACCTTTCTAGATTTCTCAGCTCTGATTCATTTTTGCTTCTGAGATAGGACCATGCTCTGTAGTCCAGGCTGTGACCAACCTTACGGCAGTTCTGCCTTAGCTTCTTGGACGCTGGGGTTCCGTGTGTGCACCAGGCACAGCTCAGGAAACTTCTCTGTAAGGACAAATGCTATCAAGACAGAAGAGCCCATGAGGGGCCCAAGCTCGACAGATCTGTGGGACTTTGTTTTATTTTGAGGTAACCCTCTCCTGTAGCCCAGACTGCCCTCAAACTCACTATGTAACCAAAGACAGCCCTGAACTCCTGATCATCCTGCCATCTGTTTGACCTTAACTCTCATCTCAAAACTGAACCAACAAGACTGTTGGCAACAGCTGGTGCTGCACATGGACAAGACACCTACATGACCACGGTCACTCTCAAGGACCTACTGTGATCACAGAAGGAAAAGCCAGAGGAGGGGTGGGGGAAGCTAGCAGGAGCTTCTCAGCTGTCCTCGGCTCTCTACACAGACAGATTAGAAAAGGGCACTCACTTCTTCCCAATTACAAGTTGGAGCTGAGGCTCATGGCCCATGATCTGCTCTTTAACTCAGACCACTAGGGTCACCTGTCCCTGCCAGTAAAGACAGAACAAATCCCAAGAGAGACTCTTTTGATGGCTGTGTAATATTCCCTTAGTACATGTTACTTTACTGTGGAGGTCTGTAAGACCATGCTGCATCTGTCCCAAAAAGGTAGTTGCCAAGGTCAAAGGTCAGAGCAGACATGGCTCACAAGACAGCTTCTGCAAAGGGTCTATGAGTTGCTGCAGTTGACCTGATTCTAGGGTCTGTGCCCCGGGGTGACTAGATGCCCCAGTACCACATCTCTCCTCTGAGCTGAGCCGCCCACAAAGTCTGTGCTCACATGTGCACAATCTAGAAAAATTCATATCCCCTGTAGCATCTTGTCTCCCAAGAGATTCTGGTGACTTCAGTATGGGATGTCTCCTGGCCCAGAGGTCAGTCTGTAGCTCCAGTGCATTGGAGCACTGCCTCCCACTGCCAGGGCTCAGCTCGATGCCTGGTCTCCTGTGAAGGAAGAGGTGTAAGCATAGGGATGCTTGTATACAGTGCTGGTCAGGGCTAATGCTCTCACTTCCACAGCCAGTCTCTTCCTGGGAGACTCAAGGGAGTGCGGAGAGAACCAACCTTGGCACTGAATGCTGGTGGCTCCTCTGTTCCTTAGGGACACAAAGGTGTAACTCCAGTGCCTACCATTTACTGTGGGCTCCTCTGCACCCCCTTCAGCCATTAAAAATGCAAAGAGGCAGCTGCTCTGCCCTGGTCAGAGAGGGAGTAAAGCTCACAGCTCCCTGGTGCTGCTGTGGACTTGGGAGGGCAAGTGAGGTCCCAGGGCAATGGAGAGAAGCCGAAAAGGACACAGCCTATGCATGCAGGCTGGGGAGGATGGTGCAGAACTATGACCACCATGTGGGAATAGATGGTACTCACCCTGGGACTCAGACCCCACCTTGCCTTGCATGGCACAGCACCCCCCCTTACAGCTTCTCTGTCCACACTAGCTGGAGAGCAGCAGTCCTGGTCCCCAGTCGCCACCATGAAGCCCCACACTCAGCTGGCCATGCATCCCCCTGGCTGGGGAGCACTGCCACACTAGGGCTGCCCTGGGAGTTGGGCACACACTAGGGCTGCCCTGGGAGAGTGCTGCGCTTGCCATCCTGCCCTTTCCCTGGCTGGTCTGTGGTGACTTGGACCACCTGTCCCCTTTCCCTGGCTGGTCTGTGGTGCCTTAGACCACCTGTCCCCTTTCTCTGGCTGGTCTGTAGTGCCTTGGACCACCTGTCCCCTAATTTCACGTTATGCTGCCTGACAATGGAGAATGGTGCCATCATGGACCACGATCCCCAAATGTTGTTTTTTTTGTGAACAGTGTTTGTGAACACTGAGCCTGAAATTGCTTTTACTATCTGGGCAGTTTCTGTCATGGCTGTGGCTGAGACAGCCCTGCCATCATAGCTCAATTTGCCACAGGTGCAGATGCCAGCCCTGCCAGCCCTCGCCACGCAAGGTGTCTTCTCAGTCAACCCTGGCTCTTGCCACCTTCCCACCTCATGCCAGACTTGGTGTTTCATGAAGACTGAAGACAGGCCCCAATGACCCCAGAGCGGATCACCAGGTCCATACCACATCCTCAGTGAGTCTGCCCAGAGCTTCACAGCTCTGGCTCCGTGTCCAGTCACAAAAGAAGACAATGCCCCAGGGGCAGAGTGAAGGCAGAAGCAAGGGGGGAGGCAGACAGGAATGGCAGCCAGTGATTTCAGTTCCCACATAAAGATGGGTGTACTAGTGCATGAAAGAGAGATGGGAGGCTGATGGGGCCCCCCAGAAGCCATAGCCAGGAGACTATGCCTCACATAGGAAGATGACGTACAATGGGTTACCTGTACACACAGGTGCATGTGAACACACACATGAAAAGTAGCAACACTGATAAAAAGCTAAATGGTGACCAAGTCCTGTGGGCCCATCACTAGGAAGGCCAAGGCAGAATCAGGCAAGCCCATGACTGATATATCAAAAACTAAAGTGAACTGGTAAATAACTTGGCTCAACAGCAAAGGCCAGCTCCCCCAAGCAGCACTGCCAGGGAGAGATAGTCCCCCCTCAGATCACTAAGAAAAGAAAAACCAAAGATGGGGCTCCTTGAAGACAGAACCACCAAATGCCCGCCATTGTGAGTCCCACCAGCAGGTGGGGTGCACCCAGGTGCAGGACTGCTCCTACCCATCCCTGAACCTGAGGTGACTGTTGTACCTACCTGCGTGGCCACTTTGCCATAGTCGATCCAGCGCAGCGTGGCGAAGTTAGTGGACTCAGCACAGTTAAAGCCATGGTTGAAGCCCGCATGGTAACCATAGGGGAACGTGATCATGAACTCCCCGGCTTCCTGTGTAATCTATGGAAGAGAGTGATGAGCTAAGCAAGTGATGGATGTGTACTTAAGGATGGCCCATAGCTGCTGAAGCCCTTTCATGACCTGGTGGGTTTAGTAGGGCCACAGGGGAGCTGGGAAACCTGTGGGATCCCGCCAGGTTCAAAAAGAATGTGGGTGTGGGCTGGCGAGATGGATCAGCACTAAAAGCATTTGCTGCCAAGCCTGACAACCTGGGTTCAATCCCCAAGTCCCAGGACAGAACTTATACCTGACTTCTGTAGGCTGTCCTCTGACCTCAGTACTCACACTGTAGTACACACACCCATATAAATACATAAGCAGTTTTTTAAAAACAAAGAGCTAGACATGCTGATATATGTCTTTAATCCCAGCACTCAAGGCCTCTCTGAGTTCCAGGTTAGTTTGGTCTACACAGTGAAACCCTGTCTTCAAAAAACAGGCAAGCATGGGGCAAAGATGCTGTGGAAGAGCAGTCATGTTGGCCCTTGGTGGCTAAGGCAGGAGAATCATGAACTGAGACTAGCCTGGACTACATGAAAAGACCACCAGAGGATACAGGGCAAGAAGCATGCCTCCACTCTGCACCATGGCATCTCACCCAGCTAAAGGGGACAGTCATCCACCCACAGTGTAGCACTGAGCCATTGGCTGCTATAGCCAAACCCTCAGAGGCCAAGCCAGAATACATACAAGCAGTGTCCTCTTGTACAGAGTTGTCCTGATGACACTACTGTCGTATATGGCTCTCCACAAGGAAGTACAAACCCAGCCCTTTGTACTGGGGACAGCACGGACACCTCCAGGATCACTCTATAACAGCTCCAGACACATGCTCCCAAGGGGAAGGATGGAGCAATGAGCAAATAGGGTCCCATGAGGAGCAGGGTGTCCTCTGAGGGAGGAGGGAGGCTGCTGGGTCCCCACTGTCCACTGAGCAGGCAGGAAGGCTTGAAGACAAGTATCTGTGATTCTGAGCTTGGCATGCACCAACCAAGGAGGAAGGTTCTAGAACCCCAAGGAAGCCCTGCTCCTCAGCCTGGCTCATTCTGTGACCCTGGTCATCCTGGCTTCTTGAAGCTTGGGTTCTGGTGCTGGCTTTTCAAGCACATAGGAGATTTACTGGCCCAGGCTTCTGAGCCTCTACAGGTGGTCCAGCTAGATGGCACCACCCTGTGTGTCTGTCACAGCAAGCCACTGTTACATGAACGGTACTGAGAGGGTCTTCTCTCTCGGAGCACTCTAAGTCACAATGATCCCCACCTTTCCTCTCAACACCTTATTCTGGGTGGCTAGGCTGTGTGTTCCCTACAGGCCACCTCACCCATGTCACTGCATTCCTCTTAATAACACTGGAGAGGAGAATGGATGCCAAGGTGTGGGGTGTACATCAGTCATTCGTCAAAAATCCACTAAAACCAACATGGCCTGCAGCACAGCAGAGAATGTGCCCTGGAGAATGTGCCAATATTTTTCTTTTCACATAATTAATTGCACCAATCATGGAAAGTCAGTGACAGCAACATTATGTTTTAAATTCCTACCCAAGTGACAGTGGCTCATGAAGGGTGGTGGGATGCAAGGTGAAGTGTGACACATGCATGTCCCCGGGTCCTGGCAGTCATAGCACTGCAAAGGAAAGGAGGGCCTGGAGCTTTAACACTGTCTCTGTGGACAGTGGTGGTGATAACAGCTCAGTGCTGGTTCTCTCCATGCCGTCCAACATTCATTATGCAGCACATGCTGGGAGCCAGCACACTTGGCCTTCTGGGGTGCAGCACATCATATACACTGGGGCCAGTGGTGAGGATGTAGGTATGGCCACACAACAGACAAGACAAAGTCTTGCTCAGGGTAGCAACAGAACCATGCTCCTGTCACAGCCACTGTGCCCCAGCCGCTGCTAAGCCCCTGTAGCTGCCTTCCCCTCACTGCTGTCAACAGAGCCCAGGGATAAATTAGAAAGCATCAGATGATGGATGGCTGTGCGGCATAGCCACAGTGGCCAGGGCCAGCACCAGTCAGGGAGAAAGCTGGAGATGTTTCAAGAGGGACAGATGAAGTTGATGGCAGATTACAGAAATACACACTCTTAATTATTAACGAGCCAGCTATTGATCAGCTTTCCCTTCTAAAGTAAATACCATTACAGACCCACAAGTGCAGTGAGCAGCTACTGATCTGAAGGGTGACAGGAATTCTGATGAGGGGATCCACACCTCATTTGCAGGAAGACAAGCTCATCTCTTGCCTATTGCTCTGTCCTTAGGCCCTATCCCAAAGCAGCTGATGCCAGACAAGGGCCTTCACCCACAAGCCTTTAGGGCTGGTCAGCCAGAACACCCAACACAACAGGGTAGAGAGCGTGGCTCTCATAATATCAGCAGCCTCTTTGAGTCTGGAGCTGGGTACCATACGCGCAATCTACAGCACTATTGAGATAATGCCAGGAGGGAAGGACCAGGCAGTGACTATTCATGGGGGTCCCTGTGTGTGAAGCATCGGCCTGGAAAACATTCTCCATAAGCCAGTTACAAAGCAGACACTTCTCACTTCCACAAGTGATGATCTGCCATCTGGCAGTGGGATCTGTGCTTCTCAGAGGCATAGCTGGGAGCAGCCTTTGAGCTGCATCCTCAGGAAGAACACAGCCCGATGACACGGGTGCCTTGATTGAAATGTCAGGAACAATTTCTAACACACTGACACCCATGTGAGCACAGAGCAAGGGCTTTCAACCTATGAATGAGCTTCTGGGTTGACAAACTGAAACTTCAAAGAAACTTTCAGAAACAGTTGTCCTAAGGTCCCTCTCCCTTCTTGGTCCCCAGAGCACCCAGGATTACACTCCTCTGCAGGCACAAGCCCAATTGGGCTAGGCTTCCCTGCTAGGATGTGGCCTACACTGCACGGAGAGACCTAAGGTCCTGGGTCTGCAAACTTAAAGTACTTGTCAATCTGTTCCCACTCCCCAGCAGTGGCCACAGGGCTGTCTCTCTCCTTCAGTGGCCACAGGGCTGTCTCTCTCCTTAGACCTTATCTGTCACAGCCCTTACTTTACACAGGATGAGCTCAGGCTCCATGCTCAGGAATGCTAAGCCACTAACTGCTAAGCAAGACACCTTCACTCAGAGGCCAGCCACCCTGTTGACTATAAGCAGTTAATACCAAGTATGGCCTGGGTAGTAGGGACCTATACTTGGGCAAAGGGCTCTGTGTGGTTTAGGAACAGTGAAGACTCTGCTAAACCCACACTTGCCCTGTGCCCTCACCCATTTCCCCTTCAAAAGAACCAGATCATGTCCCAAGACCAGTTGGTCACCACTGCAGAACCATCCCTAGTGGTACATACCCGGCTGAAGGGGATGCCATACTTCTTCAGGATGATGGGCGAGATGAGCGTCATCTTGTGCCTTAGGAAGGCATCGCAGCCCTGTGAGCTCCCAGGGAAGAAGCCTGGGGTGGAGGAAAGCAGTGTCAGAGTGGGTGTCAGTGTGGGAGACAGGAGCAGCTGTCACTCCTGTGACTGACAACTGCCCAGTAGACAGCTCTCCTGCAAGCTCCTAGGCAGATTCTACCCTGGTCACTAGGACAGTCACCAAGGTGTCCTGTGCACACAGCCTCTGGGAGGCAGCATCCCAGGACCATAAGGATAGGGTTGGCAAGCTGGCAGTGTTTCACTCCTCCCTGAATGGCATGGGAAACTTCAAAGAGCAAAATTGAGACTAGAGGTCACCACCAAGAAACAAGACGGCTGTAGCTGCTGTGTGCAGCCTCTGGATCCCAGCACCTTAGTATCCGCAAAGGAGAAAATGAGGCCCTAGGACACAGCTGACCTCAGGACAGGGAGCAGCCTATGTTCCTACTAGGCCCCCTCACCTCCCCAGGCAGATGTTCTGTTTGCCTTAGAACAAGACAGCTGTCTCAAGGCTCAGCCATGTCCTGGGATCCCAACATAGATCCTGGCTTTGGGCTCCTTGAGGAGCACAGTTCCCACTACAGACAGATCATCCTTTCAGAGGCCCAGGGCAGCACTATAGCAGCCAAGATGGGAGCAACTGAGGCAGGGACACCCAGCTCCTAGACTAACTGCTCACCACATGACACTGTGCTGTGTATCCTCAGAGGGTGCCTCTCTAGTGAAGGCCACAGAAGTCTGCTGTGGGCAAAGCAGGGGACAGGAGAACTGACCCGGCCTCAACGTCTAAGAGGACCCCACAGACACTTGCCCAGCCTCCAAACCAGCATGTCCCTGATAGGTCTCTGCTTCCAGAGCACATGTTTGACTGTGTGCACACCCACAGACATGTGCATAGGACACAAGGCAAGCAGGGATTTGGAGGCCCTGGCTGTTGGCAGGAGGCTGAGCTGGAATATCAGGCACCAGAGGGGATGAGGGCCGAGCCCTCAGCTTTCCTTCCTTGGTGCTAAAAGCGCCTTAGTTAAAATCATGACTCAAGCTTCCAGCAGCACGTCCCCCTTTTAATGCATGGCTTAAGTGACTCTCATTAGGGCCCTAATAAAGGCTCAAATCTGAAGTGATTAGCGCCCCCACATCAGTGCTCTCCTGCGGGCGCCTCTCCCCATAAGCCCATTTATGGCTCAGCTATTCATTCTCTGTGCTAACCGTGAGCCTACTCCACTCAGCTCTGCTGTGGGTGGCATCAGTGGCGCATGCCCAAAGAAGGTCTTGGGGCTGCAAAGCTAGAGCCGCAGGGGAGCTGCATGTAGCCTCCTGCTGTGTCCTGCCTCCTGTCTTATCCCACCCTTCCCTGGGCAAATCGATCAGTCCTTCCTCTGATTCCAGGGAACTTGCCCACCTAGCTGTTGGGACTGTGTGGACAGGGCAAATTGTTCTTGTTGGAGGCAGGGTCTTACTATGTGGTCTTAGACAGCCTGGAACTCACTCTGTAGACCAGGAGGACCTTAAACCCAGAGATCCACCTGCCTCTGCCTCCTGGGTGCTGGGGTTAGAAGCCTATATCACCACATCCTGAGGCCAGATGTTTTAAGCGGCCAATCTGGAAGCTCAGAACTGAAATCCTACTGCGCTTCGGCACACACCTGCTACCACATTTGTCCCCTGCTGGCCCTCAGAATGCTGATGTGACTAGCAGGGTGGGTGGGGGGTGCTGACATTCTAACCACGGCTCTCCTGTCATTCTGAGGCCAGCCAGACTGTCTCCAGAGGCCACCTGAGCCTCGCTCACTGAACTGTATCACATGCAGAGAAGAGACTGTCAGCAGGGGCTGGGCAGCTACTGTGAGCTAGTTCCCAGGTCCTGAGGTGGCAGCTGAAGAGCATTTCCTTTGTGTTTTATAATTGACACCAGCTTCCTCAGGGCACACACGAGGTATCCACAACCTAACCCCCAGGACCTGTGTGTTGTGACTTCCAGGGGCAGAAAGACTCTGCAGATGTCTCAAGCTAAGGAGCCTGAAATGGATGGCCCTGCCCACTGCCCTCATGGGTGCTCTGTCCTCAGAGAGAGGCAGACAGCCTGGGAGATGCACTGCTGGCACTAGACTAGGAAAAAGGGGTGAAGGATGCATGGTGGGTTGCAGGACTGCCAGGACACCCAGGACACCCTGCTGCACCTGTGGTCTTAGGGTCTGAGCTGTGTGTACCATCGAGGCTGTTCACAGCCACTGAGGCTGTGGCACAGTGGGGCTGGGAAGCAAGTGCAGTGACCAGCATTGCCTTAGTAGCCATGCTCAAGTCCACATTGTGAACACTGCAGTGGGAGCTATCTAGGGTGCTGTCTGAAGTTGTGGGTTCCCCGCAGCTGGGCCCTGCAGGAGCCAGGTTAGTCTTCCTGTGTCAGGGCTGCTCTAGGCATGACTGAAGCTAGACAAGCCTTTCAGTAGTCAGCACTCACAGTGCTCTCAATGTGTGTGTCCCTAGGTTCCCACATACAAACTCACACCTGACAAAGGAACAGGTGAGCTGGGCATGTGGCATGGACCTGTCATCCCAGCACTTGTGAGGCTGAGGAAGGAGGATTGTAAATTCAAGGCTAGCTTAGGCTACAAAGTGAATACGAGACAAGCCTGGGCAAGGTCATGTAGCTAAACCCTGTCTTTAAAAGCTAGCAAAAGAAAAACCAACATGGCTAGGAGCAGCTGCCCTGCATGCAAGAGGCCCTAGGTGCCATCATAAGCCTCAGAGTGCAGTGAGAAAAAGGGAAAGCCAGGTATAGCAGCACACACTGTTCACCCAGACATCCTAGACCCAGGCAGGAGGATGGTGAGCTCCCTACTAGCCTGGGCTACAGTTGAAGCCCAGTATCAAAGCCAGGCTTAGGCTGTGGAGACCAGGGCTGCTGACAGAGCTTGCTGTGCCCGCATCTGAGGGCATACGGGTCACTGATGGCAGACTGAATGCACTCACACTGACCTCAGAGACCAGGCTAAGGGCATGCTGCCACTCAGCCCACCACACCCACCTGGTGCTGGGACCTCTCTGCACCTTGAGCCCCGGCTGCTTGGTCCCTTTCTGACAGGCTCACTCTAGGGAGAGGCCACAGAGGGCTGAGTGCAGGGGGTCATGATGCATCCAGTGAGTGATCGGCTGACAGGCACAGCAAGGTTCTCCTGGACAGGCCACCTCCCACCTCACCTTTGTCCCTGTCCCACCTGGGCTGAGCAGGGGCTCAGATACCTACCTATGGCCAGGCGCTCCAGGCGCTTGCCGTGCTCTGGTGGTATGGCATACCTATGAGAGAAGGGAGGCACATCAGAGCCAAGGACCTCTGGCCAGTGCAGTGAACACCCACAGATAGCAGACAGGGCTGTCGCCACCAAACCCTACGGCAGGGAGTCACACTGGACAATGAACAGCGTAGCTGTCACACTGGGGGAGTTCCTGCAGTGGAGTAGGAAGGTGAGAGTATACAGCTCAGCACCCTGCAGGCAAGAAGCAAGAAGATGATGTAAGAGCCAAGGCAGAGGAAGCTTACTACAGCCGCAACAGAACAGCTGAGAACACAGGAGTTTTTCAGTGAAATAGAACGGTGGTAGGACACTCAGCTACCACCCTGTCATCAGATCTACAGAGAACACAATAAGGAATTTCCAGGTGCCCCAGGACCCCTGTCCAAGAAAACCTGGCACTCTCAGCTCTAGGGTCACTCCAGAACTTTCATGTCTGGAAACTGAGGTCACACTTCCTTCCGTGGTCTCTTATCACTCATGCAGCGATGCTGAGTTCCTCACAGCCCAGAGCACTGTGATGGAGGCCAGCAGCCCCCACCCCCACCCCTACCCCTACCCCTGGGGGCTGCTGGAAAGACACCCAATGCCTGAAAGGAATCAATTCTCAGCTGTGGCCACAATGATGAATGTGGCATCCCCAGTACACAGTGCCTTCCACTTAATTAGTGCCTGTAATTGGGACTTGTAGTAAAGATAAGATTAATTGAATCTGATGGTTGCTCAAGTTTTAAAACATTGGAACACGGCTGGCATTATCGGGAAGTGCAGCCTGCAGGCTGCTGACCATGGGTGCAGAAGGGTAGCCCTGGGGAGACAAGCCTCTGGACACGTGGCAGGGAGCAGCAGGCTGGAAACCTCTGTACTTTGCTGCAACCAGATGAAGCCACAGAGACTATGCCTATGTACCACCCTGCCACAGGCCATGGCCAACAAGGACCTTGATTCCCCAGATGAGGCAGGAGCCAGATCAGCTATCCTGTTCTTCCTGGAGACCCCAGCTATTGCTTCCTTCTAGAACCTTTTATCCAAACTCACCCTAGCCCTTACTTGTGCTAGTTTCACATGGCTTTGTGAACCACTAACAAAAGTGTGTGGGAGAGTGGCCACAGCCAGCAGACCTCTCTCAGGGCCACATCTGCAGTGGTTCCCCTGTCCCTCAGTACACCTCCCATGCAGGTACAGAGCTGTGACTTATCCCTGCCAGCAGCCACGATAGCTAGGACCCTAATGCCTCATATCACGAAGTCCAGGCCACATGGCTGGCCCTGGGGAGAGACCAAGACATGTGAAGGAAGGTCCATGTGGGGAAGTTGGTCTGGAGCAAACTGGAGACTCAGGGACCCCAGGTACTTCAACATGAGGCTAGGAGGTGTAAACTCTATGCCAGGCTTACAGTATTGAGTGGTGCTGAGCAGCCCAGGATCATCTGAGGGACACAAGGCATCTGGCCATGATGGTATAGTACAGGTTTCAAGTAAGGGGGTAATCTCAAGGCCTTAGGGTGCCACGGTCCAGCCCTGTGGGTAGACAGCCAGCTGAGCCCTGGTGCAATGCGATGAACAGGGCTCTGTGGACATACCAGTCTCTTCCTGCCCTCCTGCCTGTCTCCTGCCCGCAGAGGAGGCAGCTATTAATAGTGCAATTTCTGCGGTGTTCTGCTTATCCCCCGGAAGGGCTGATGGATGTGAATAATTACCAGACTATAAAAGCCAGCGTATGTGACACTCTCTATTGCTCTAAATCATCAAACAAATAAAGTAAGAAACAGCATTTCTGAATATAATTTTCCCCTCTAATGGCTCAGAATTATTATCAAGAACAATGAAAATAAATAAGCAAAGCCTTGCCAGTTAAAAACTAAACAACTGTGACAGGAAGGGGCACACGGGCTTGGGGGAACAGGCTCACACAGGACAGTGTCAGGAAGAGGCACACGGGCTTGGGGGAGCAGGCTCACACAGGAATATGTCAGGAAGGGGCACACGGGCTTGGGGGAGCAGGCTCACACAGGACAGTGTCAGGAAGGGGCACACAGGCTTGGGGGAGCAGGCTCACACCAGACAGTGTCAGGAAGGGGCACACAGGCTTGGGGGAGCAGGCTCACACAGAAGCCTGCCAGCTGGTGAGAGTGAGCCATGCCATGAACCTAACTGCCCTCATATGGTCAAATCTTCCAGGACTTGGTGGCCTCTGTCTGGCTCCCACAGGCAAGGTGCCTTGCCAGGCCTTTAGCCCCAAGCTCTAAGGACCTGCTGCGGACCATGGAGCTCAGTCCTCAATGCAAAGACCATCGTCTAGCTGAGCTCCAGTCAATGACAACACTGAGTCTGAGTGCCAAGCAATGCAAGAGCCTTGTATAATGTGTTAAGGACGAAGGAGGTGATTCCACAGTGCCTATCCAGCGCCAGGCAGAAAACAACTCATACAGACCCGGAAGAGAAAGCAGAGCATTCTCATCTGCCACAGAGGCCAGGCCAAGTGCCACGTGAAGGATACACACACACACACACACACACACACACACACACACACACACCCCATAGGCTAGGAGTTACTGTAGATCCAACTGCAGTGGCTCTCCTGGGCCCCAAGAGAGGGCTACCCTCAGACACAAAGCCCTCCTGGCTAAGAACAACAGGGCACGCCCTGAGCTGGGGTCACACAGACCTGTAGGATGGTCACTGCTTGCCATGAGCCAGCAACTTCCTAGGCCCTGGTGGGAATAGTCCAGAGTGGCCATCATGAGGTGGCAAAGGCTGAGACGGTGGAGGTATATCTAAAGATCACAGGACGACAAATCGAGTCCTCATGTGGCTCCTGCGCACAGTACCTTAAGTGTGATGCCCTCTCTCACAAGAGCTGTTTAAACATCGTGGCTCTGAGGATGAGGTCAGTGCACTGGCTGCTGCACACAGCACCTCACAGTGATAGGCCTCCTTCTGCAAAAGGCCCTGGGCCCTGGGTGTTTTCCTGAGTCCTCCATGCCCTTCCCACTAGAGACACAGTGCCACAAGCCCACAGGCTGTGGCTCAGGGGAGAAGGTCAGGCTGACAGACATTTCTTAGTTGAAGAAAAAGGAAGGCAAGCAGAAAACCATGTGGCTAACAGGAGTGGAGCATACCAAGTAACAGGTGAGCCTCTCACAGTAAGAAAACAGACCAAGGAACTGAACCCATAGGGCTACAGATAAAATCTATACAAAACACCCAGTAACACCAGGTATCGTGGACACACTTGTAACCTCAATATTCAGGGGGCAGAGACAGGTAGATAGATCTCTGAGTTCAAGACCAGCCTGGTCGGCCGGGCGGTGGCGCACACCTTTAATGCCAGCACTTAGGAGGCAGAGGCAGGTGGATTTCTGAGTTTGAGGCCAGCCTGGTCTACAGAGTGAGTT